>NW_026886626.1:0-79860 GCF_032173495.1 Musca vetustissima | reverse complement strand
GCAACTACGTAATTGTATGCTCAATTTTGTGCGTTGTGCACAATTTGATGTCAATCTGACTAACATGAGGAGTCTGATGCCCAATTTACTTGAAATCGGTCGAAAATATATATGGAAGCTCTATCCAAATATTAAGCGATTTCAAACAAACTTGTCACAGGTTAGGTTATACTAATTTCAGAACGTTTTGTTTCTATTGGTTCCTTAGTACGTCAATTACTTAAAATCAATCTATAATAAAAGGGAGCTATATCTAAATCTGGACCGATTTTCACGAAACTTGGCAGACATCATTCTAGGCTCAATTAAGTACGTTATGCCAAATTTCGTGCAAATCGAAAGTTATATAGGGACTTTGGGGCACCATTTACATGAAATCGTACGAAACTATATGTGGGAGCTATATCTAAATCTGGGCCGATTTTCTCGAAACTTGGTAGACATCATTCTAGGCTCAATTCAGTGCGTTATGCCAAATTTCGTGCAAATCGAAAGTTATATAGGGACTTTGAGGCACCATTTACATGAAATCGGACGAAACTATATATGGGAGCTATATCTAAATCTGGACCGATTTTCTCCAAACTTGGCACTCTAGGCTTAATTCAGTACGTTATGCCAAATTTCGTGCAAATCAAAATATATATAGGGACTTTGGGGCACCATTTACATGAAATCGTACGAAACTATATATGGGAGCTATATCTAAATCTGGACCGATTTTCTCGAAACTTGGTAGACATCATTCCAGGCTCAATTCAGTACGTTATGCCAAATTTCGTGCAAATCGAAAGTTATATAGGGACTTTGAGGCACCATTTACATGAAATCGGACGAAACTATATATGGGAGCTATATCTAAATTTGGACCGATTTTCTCCAAACTTGGCAGACATCACTCTAGGCTTAATTCAGTACGTTATGCCAAATTTCGTGCAAATCGAAAGTTATATAGGGACTTTGAGGCACCATTTACATGAAATCGGACGAAACTATATATGGGAGCTATATCTAAATCTGGACCGATTTTCTCCAAACTTGGCAGACATCACTCTAGGCTTGATTCAGTACGTTATGCCAAATTTCGTGCAAATCAAAAGATATATACGGACTTTGGGGCACCATTTACATGAAATCGTACGAAACTATATATGGGAGCTAAATCTAAATCTGGACCGATTTTCTCCAAACTTGTTAGACATCATTCTAAGCTCAATTCAGTACGTTATGCCAAATTTCGCGCAAATCGAAAGGTATATAGGGACTTTGGGGCACCTTTTACATGAAATCGGACGAAACTATATATGGGAGCTATATCTAAATCTGGACCGATTTTCTCCAAACTTGGCAGACATCACTCTAGGCTTAATTCAGTACGTTATACCAAATTTCGTGCAAATCAAAAGATATATAGGAACTTTGGGGCACCATATACATGAAATCGGACGAAACTATATATGGGAGCTATATCTAAATCTGGACCGATTTTCACGAAACTTGGCAGACATCATTCTAGACCTAAATGATTAAGCTGTACCAAATTTCGTGCAAATCGAAAGATATATAGGGGCCGTTTACATTAAATCGGTTAAATATATATATGGGAGCTATATCTAAATCTGAACCGATTTTTCCCAATTTCAATAGGGTTCGTCCTTGGGCCGAATAAGTGACCTATACCAAATTTCATTCAATTCGGATCATAAATGCGACCTGTACTTTGTTTACAATTTAACATGGACAGACAGACAGACAGACGGACAGACGGACGGACGGACGGACATGCATAAATCGACTTAGAAAGTGATTCTATGCATATTCTCAAAAGGAACCATGTGTCTATCTCGTTTCCTTTTGCCTGTTACAAACATATGCACAAAGACATAATACCCTGTACCACAGTGTGGTGAAGGGTATAAATACGCCAAACTGAGCGGCATGACAGTTCTAACTGTGTCAACACTTTTACTAACATCAGCAATATTTTCAGCGGCACGAGCGAAACGATAAGTCACAGTATTTCTAACCGTCCCGGTTTTATCAAACAGTTGGCCATCTATGGTGTGGACGGATGGATCCCATTAACGGACTTGATCTAAGTTTGGTAAAAATATTACGATGTGCAAAGTTTCTAAGAAATCAATAATTCGTTTGCTTAATATGGGATTTACAATTTTTTGATTATCTTAAGATAAAGGTTGTAGCCTATGCTGATTATGTAGTCTTGTTAGTCAGCTCGAATTTCTGCCGACTATCTCTGATATAATGCCGGGTGCCTTATCAACTCTGTCCAAGTCGGCCCAGGTCAATGGTCTTGGCTTGGCCAATTCTATAAAAAGCGGCAACTGTAACCTTAATCCCAAATGCCGGGAAGTCTATTCATACGCTTCCTAAGGACTTTATATTAGCCTTTCTTCCTTTCTACTCAAGGTTACTGGACATCCAAATTAAAACTTCCATCGATTTGAAAAAGATCAACAAATCCTAACATGTCTACATCAAAGCTTCTGGTGATAAATGAGATACTGGCAAAAATTCGAATATTAGCTAACGTGGAAACGGAATGTTGAGGAGCGTACTAAGAAAGAACTCCGTAGGTAAGATTTGGGGACTAAAACACGAGATAATACATTGGCTATATGTAACGGCTGTATATCTCATACTTAAATATGGTTGCCTTCTATGGTGGAAGGGAGTCAACAAGTGTACACTGCTGGACAAAATCAGTAGCGTACTGTGATCAGCTTTGATCCTGATTATCGGAGCACTAAGAAGTACATAAAAGCGGCCCTGAAGGTAATTTTGAATTTTAAATTCCACTTTTGACGTTTATGTGAGGATGAGAATGAACTGGAGACAATTGAGCATATATTCTGTAGACGTCCACCGTTAAATAGCAGAAGACATCGACTGTTTGGAAAATATGAAAGTGACTGAAAGAAGACTCTTGAATAGACCAAAAAACCCCTTTAGCTTTGTTAAAATCTTGACATGACTAAAATAACCAACAAATATACACTCTTCAAACTTCTTCATAGGAATTCCTACTCGATTATTGAACTTGGGGCTTTGTCGACAGATCTCCCTTTGGTTGCGGTAGTCGGCAGCGGGTTTCCAAAATAACTTTAAGCTTCCACTCATGATTATGGCTTCCACTCGCAAAGTGGATCTGAAGACCTATAACAATCGACGAAAACATGGAAATACCCATCCATGGTAACTAAACCTAATACTGGCTGAATCACCCAGGTATCAACCAGGCTCCCTTCGAATACATTCAGATCACTGAATGCGAACGCTATGAAACTGATAGGCACCCCTAACAATGGGGTGTTATGTGATACCCCATTGTTAGTGAGACATCCTTCAGAGCAGGGGGACTAGATAACCAGAGATCTATGGAAGGAACTACGATATTTCTTGGGAGCATTTTATAGCGACGGAATGTTTGATTTGATATTTCCTAGTTGTCGGATGAATTCAGTGGAGTAAGTTCAAGTCTTGGAAGACAAATTATTGCCATTTTGGGAATGTAGCAACAATGAAGGACTCGTTTTTCAGCAGGACACACGTCAGTTCATAAAAGTCGCCAGAATGGTTAAAATCAAAACATATTTAAACTTCCGACCAGAATCGGAATTTTGACTCGTCGTGCCAATACCAAACTGTATTTAACCCCAAAGGAGTGATTATCGATGAATGGCAGGCAAATCGATGAAGATTTGCGAAAAAAATTGCTAGAATTTTTCAACTTATTCAAAATAAGGGAGGCCCTACCCATTATCTATTTAAGTTACTTTATTTTATTTAAGTTTTAAAAAATAAATGTATCTAAGTTGTAAAAGTGCATCTATAGTTATGAAACATCAATGTGTTTGAAAGTGCAGAATTATAAGTCCCAATTTATATTAGGCGAGTTTAATTGCGGCAAGTCTTTGTATGAAGGAGAGAGGGGCAAGGGGAATAGAAATTGGAAAAAATTGTTCGTACCGGCAATTTTCTTTCAATTCGTTACATTGTCACAAAATGTAAAAAAAAAATTTTTTGAAATCGACTTGCCTCGTATAGACGAATGAAGCAAGTTCAAAAGAGAACGATAAAAATTGCCGCAAGTAAACTCGCCTAATATAAATCAGGACTAATAAAGAGTAAATGTATTATAAAATCTGTCCATTTTATTTGTCAACTAACATAGCAATTGGATTAACCCTACGGTCAATAACCGGGTACATTTGTACCTTTTTTTGAATAAAAATGCTCTAAAATTTTTAATAATGGAGATATTTAGATCAAATTTTGAGGAATCATTCTTGAGGTATTTTCACACATAATCGAAGAAAAAATTATAAATATTTTCCATATATATAATTTTTACAATTTTTTAAAGTTATTACCTACGTAGATCAATAACCGTGGTACATTTGTACCCATCCAAAGATAGCTCTGTAACTCATTAAAAAATTGGACTATCGTGAGGTTTTTTGTTTTAAATTAGTCTATGCGGATCTGGTCTTGATATAGGAACTCAAAATTATATATCAAAAATAATATATATTTAAGTCCATGCTCAAATGATAATCTATCTAAAACAATCATAGTAAATTCGTTATAGCTTTCGAATGGGTTACGCTTTTTTAGTTATTTTTTTTTATTGGGATCTTATTTAGGTGTTTCTCAACCCCTCTGCAAATTTTTGTGGCTCTAGACAACGTGAGGCCATCAGGGCGACTCGTGGAAGTCAGAAACTACCCTGGTTTTCCCTTGGTATACAGGGACAAAAACAATGATTATTGTTCGTAATTATCCAATTATTCTTCATATTGGGCCTGACACTTTTTCTATAATCGAATTAGTCCGATTTATAACAATCCTAAATTGGCGTAAATATATAAACTATCATAAACTAACGTTTTAAAGTATTAAATAGTGGTAAAAATGTGCCAATCACAATCTCTAAACTCATAAAATGTGAATAATTGGCAATAATAATTGTTTTAGTCTCTGTATACCAAAGGAAAACCAGGGTAGTATCTGACTTCCACGAATCGCCCTGATAGCCCCATGTTGTCTAGGGCCACAAAAATTTGCAGAGGGGTTGAGGAACACCTAAATAAGATCCCAATAAAAAAATAACTAAAAAAGCTTAACCCATTCGAAAGCTATAACGAATTTACTATGATTGTTTTAGATAGATTATCATTTAAGCATGGATTTAAATATATTTTATTTTAATGTATATATAATTTTGAGTTCCTATATCTAGACCAGATCCGCATAGACTTATTTAAAACAAAAAACCTCACGATAGTCCAATTTTTTAGTGAGTTACAGAGCTATCTTTGGATGGGTACAAATGTACCACGGTTATTGATCTACGTATACTTTTTTGGTTATTGACCGTAGGGTTAAAGGTGCGTCTATAGTTACAATGCACAGTGTATTATTACGTCTTTGGTACCGTTGAGTGTATACTCGTTGTCATAACGTATACGCTGTGATGCACCAAATAAATCAAAATTATAGAGTGACACATAAAGTGCAACTTCCTCCCGATATGAACATAATCGTAAATAAGAAACTAAATCCTTTCTTCTTCACAACTTTGTAATCTATAAATAGTGGCAAACTTCACCCCAACAGCATTTCAAATAAACCAGACTATAAGGAGATAAAACAATACTCATTACCTATTGTTTATGTTGGCTTTTACCAACAACCATTTTCATGTTGTTTCTTTTTTTCGTTTATTTTCTTTCAATACAAACTTTTAAGTGTCTGTGAAAAATATCGACTGTCATCTTCTCCTACCAGCGTGACACACAACCACCGAAGAAAGAGAGAAATTTCAACTTACCAAAGAAATGCTATATGAAATGTAGTAAATTCTGCTTGGATAAGGTTTTATCTATTTTTTAGTTCAACACACCTGGGTTAGCAGAAAAAAAATTATTTTTTTAATATTGAGAAACATTTTACCACTACATTGAAAGGGCATGTTACACGCCGTTGCTCTGTGGTGCGTACGAATGTTGTGCAAACGTATACGCCAATGTGAACTGAAATGTATTTTAGTGCTTGAAGTCTTTGAGCTTGTAGGAGTTTCACGTACAAAATCCATTTTATCTTAAATGTATTAGTAAACAATACTTATTGTATTGTTTTAAATTTGAACGACATACAAAATACATACACAAAAAAACTAAGTCCGAGAATGTTTACCAATTCGAATTACATTTTATTTACAACTCCTTTTAGGAAGTGCAACAGCACGTAAACGCCATTATATTATCCGTTTTACTTTTCGCCCTATCATAAAAAACACCATTATGAACAAAATCCATAGCAAAACACCTACTAAGGAATACTTAGTCAGAATTAAGTTTTATTCATAGCCAATACCTGATGGTCTTAGAATACAATGAATAGCAGTATAAAAGAAAGGAAAAGAATATATTCAACAACTGCATAGGATCATTGTGTATGTGTCCTGAATACCTGAAAACAAAGAAGTTAAACAGATGTTAAGGGAAGGCAATAGAAGTTAAATCGTTATCATGACATATTTTTTGGCAAACCTAAGTATTTTTATAGAATCAATGCCGGATAAGGATATTACAGAATCAATCTCAATTGTTTCCAGCTTTTCCTTATCCTCTCATAAACGGCAATACTTCACTCAATTTATGTCCCGATTGAATGTGAGCGATCTTATCCAGCAGTGACCAGTTATGATTCCTACAGTGAGTTTCATCTCTATTTTCCTTAGTGCATTGAGGTAGTTCTATTACTAAACTGGTTGTGATTATCACTACTGATAATGAAACGTTGTAGGACAAATAATGATCAGTCAAAAAATCTTGATTTGTATAAACTTTTAATTTCCTGGTCATTTAAGATTGGATGTGTAATTATCTGAATATCATCTACACATTTATAAGCATACTTACTTACTTAGCTGGCTTGCTACAGAACGGTTGTTCCATAAGCCGAGCTTAAAAAAGATTTCCAAGCGCGTCTGTCTTGTGCGCATCTCCTCCAATTTTAAAGACCACGTTCCAAGATGTTGTTTTCTACTTGGTCTTTCCATCTAATTTGAGGCCTTCCCCTTCTGCGTGAACCGTCAGTAGGCTCGCTTTTATATGCCTTTTGAGCTGGGACATTCTCATTCATTCGCAAAACAAGGCCTAGCCTACGTAGTCGCAGCATCTCAATACGACTGACTATGTCGATGTCCGCGTATAAATTGTAAAGCTCGTGGTTCATTCGATGCCGATATTCACTGTCGACGCAGATCGGTCCGTAGATCTTTTCGAAATTTTTTCTCTCAAACACCCCAAGAGCATCCTCATCTGCTTGCGCAAGTACCCGTGCTTAAGATCTATATAACTGCGTCTTGTAAAGTGTGAGTTTGGTCTGGCGTGAGTAGCATCAGTTGGTCATCACAACCCTTCTCCGAATTTCAAATGTCAGATGTCATTCGTTTTATTTATGGGGGTACCAAGGTATATACAATTTTTATCTACCTCGAAGGTGTAGTTTTCAAGTTCCACAGTTGGTCCGAGTCTACTGGACGTCTTGCGCGTTGACACCATCAGCTTGGTCTTCTCACCTTTTACTGCCAGGCCCACTTTGACAGACTCCTTCTCAATTCGTTCAAAGGTGGCAATGTTTGATCCATTATATCGATGATATCGGCGTATGCGAGTAACATGTGTTGTTTGGTGCCATTTCTGTGCACCTTTGCGTCTCGTATGACCTTTTCCAGCAGGATGTTAAAAAGATCACACGACAAACTGTCACCTTGTCTGTATCCTCGTTCGGTATTGAAGGGCTCCGATGGGTCCTATCCGACTTTACCTGCTGACCTCATGCCACTTAAAGTTATCCTGCATAGCCGTATTAATTTTGCAGGAATGCCGAACGCAGACATGTCTTTAAACACCTCTGAACGGATAGGGCTGTCGAATGCAGCTTTATAGTCGACGAATAGGTGGTATGTGTTGCTGTGTTTTTCGTGGGGTTTTTCCAGGATTTGGCGCAGAGTGAAAATTTGGTCAATGGTGGATTTGCCAGGTCTGAAGCCGCATTGGAATGGTCCAATAATGTCATTGACCATTAGCTTCAGACGTTCACATAGCACACTGGATAGCACTTTATATGCGATGGGACGAAGGCTAATTCCTCTATAGTTGGCACATATCGTCTTATTTCATGTTTTGTGCACGGGACACAGGATGCTGAGGTTCCAATCATTAGGCATGCATTCCTCTTACCAAATTGTACTAATCAGCTGGTACATGCTCCTAACCAGCCTCTACCACCAGTTTTGAATAGTTCGGCTGGTAACCCATCGGCTCCTGCTGCTTTATTGCTCTTCAGCCGATTAATTGCTATTCTGGCCTCATCTTGGCCATCTCTTATTGGTTCTGGGGGTATCTTCTTCACCGCCACTATTTGGTACCAGGAGCTTTTCAAAATGCTCCTTCCAGATCCTCAACACGCTGTCTGTCTTCTTCATATCTACAGGAAGATGTGCCTGCACCAAAGCCTTCGGTTTGGTGTTTTAATCGTTGGAAAAATTTCCGGACTTCATTCATAAGTTGAGCGGAGTAGGCCTCAGTAGTACTGAGATAAAGAGCTCTAAAAAAGTGTCAAATGTGCCCCAGTCTCCCCTAATGGTGTTTAGAAAATTTTCTTTTTCATTCTAAGAGGATTAACTTTATACTCTTAGAATGAAAAACAAAATAAATTTTCTAATTACATTTGGAGTAAAATACAAGTATGGGTGACTTCTTGCAAATATCATTTGGTAAAAGCAAGGAAGGGGAAAAACTCTCAAAATTTATTCGTGATTAGCCTATCTATACATTTTTTACACAAAAATATTAGCAGAAATTAATAAAAAATATTTTACTTTAAATTTTTTCATATATCATTCCATTATTTCGCAAAGAAGAGTAAAAAATGAACTAGTGAGTTGATGTGCCATAAACAGAAAAAAATTTTGCATGCTATATTTTACATAGGCATTTAAAATGTGTTTGCATTAGGGCGGATCGAAGATAATTCAAGTACGTTCATTGGCCTCATGGGTTACAAAGTTACTATTAAGAATCTAAATCTAATTATTCATCCAATAATAATACCGAGCAACACAAAAAATAATTATCGGAAAATTCCAAAGAATTACGATAGAGGGGCTAAAAATAGAATATATGTGTACCGGTGTATTCAAAGTTTACGTTGGAAGGTAACCTGAAAAGGCGTGACAATATTGCTCCTTCCCAAGATTAGGATTTATTTATTTATTCAGTCAATGGAATTCAGTATCCTTACAGACTAAGATAATATAGCTAGTTGTCAAAATTAACTATTTTTCTAAATTCAAAGAACTATTTCATACAAAATTGATTTAAAAATTTCTTTAGACATACTAAAATCAATGCAGGGTTTATAGCCTGTTTTTGTAAAATTCCAAACGAACGAATTCGAGTGACTTACGACCAAACCTTTATTTATGCTTATAAAGGTCTTCTGATTCAAAACAAAAATAAATGACATATTTTTCAAAACCAAGGAGTTTGGTCGTAAGTCACTCGAATTCGTTCGTTTGGAATTTTACAAAAACAGGCTGTTAGACTCTTTTTGTAATTTATTGTTAATTGAATTTATACTCAAAAATGTACAAGTTAAGGGTCCATTTCGACCATAATTCGTGAGGTGAAATGAAATATTAAAAATATTCAAAACGCGTAAACTCCTCGGTGGGACAAAAATGGGTACTAACGGTAATAAATCTAGAGAATCAATTTTATTATTAAGTATATCAAATATAAAACATGCAGATTGGAACTTTCTTCGAGTTTCTAAACTTTGCAATCCCAGTAATAAACACCTAGATTTATAAGAGGGCGTGTCAGCAGTGATTTTTTAGAGCAAACTTTGTAAAACGTCTTTGAATCCTTTCTACACGAGATATATGGGAGTTGCAGTAGGGGTCCCAAATGATTGACGCGTATTCAAGTTTAGATCTGACATAGGCTGTATAAATAATTGTATTGGTATAAGGATCAGAAAATTCTGCGCAATTTCTTTTTACAAAAGCAAGTACCTTGTAGGCTTCAGAAATTATGTGGTCCAAATGAGGAACAAAAGACAAAGACGTATCAAACATTACACCTAAGTCTAAGATGCTGTTTGATTTTTTGAGAATATTATTTCCAATCTTAAAAGTTGATTGGATTGGGTTTAAACACCCGAAATCCTTGCATTTTAGATATAAGGTACTTTGGTAATAATACTGATAAATGTAAGGAATGTCTTTTATAATAGGTTAACCCTCAGTCGACTCTCTAAAGGTGTCTTTTCAGGTCCGTTTTCCAGATTACCAGTAACTACAGAATTAGATAGCTTTTTCAATCAACAAATGAAGTCAGTAGTATATTTTGTGTGCTATAACTAGCTATATAACTATAACAATAGCAGGCAATTAAACAACTGGGCAGTTGTTCAATGAATTAGTTGTTAGAATTAGTCAGAAATTTCTATCTGTTCCGAACTAATGTTTGCCAAAAATATCCCCATTTTTCCGGTTAGTGTATGAAAACAAAAAGGAATGAATGACAATTTTGAAAATACCCAGTTGTTCAATAAATAGCAATTGTCTGAATATGTATAGTTATATAACTAGTTACTATGTTCTTTAGTTACTTTATATCCAAAAATGGAACACAAAATATACTATTGACTTCATTTGTTGACTAAAAACGTTTTCTATTTCTGTAGTTACTGGTAATGCGAAAAGTAATGAATCGATAAAAAAAACAAAACTGAAAAACAATTGTCATTTTCTTCAGACTTTTTATAATTTTTTGAATTGTGAAAGCAAAAGTTTAATAAAAATGTGTGTTTTATACAAAAGTATAAGCAATATATATCCACGATGTAGAAGATAAAGTGCCGTTTAAATAAAATTCCAAAATGCATATGCTGAATCTAAGGTAAGTTCTGGTTTTGCGACACAATAAATACATATGTACGTAATTTTTCAACAAAATTATTCTACAGATTATCAATAGATGTCAATTCCGAAGCATCCAACATATTGAGGGAACAAATAAATGTTTGAAATAGGTAAATATTCTCCAAAAATATAAGGTAGAAAATCTTCTACTTAAGACACCCATATCGTTAGTTATATTTTCCAATTTTCTATTTCAGATGCTTCAATATTTCTTAGAGGGCAGAAAAAGAAAAAAAGAAATAGCAAAATGGCGATATGAAAAATCAGATATGATTAAGCTCAATATATATTGTACAACATAAATTATGAAATAAAAAATTTGTATTCAAAATAACTTTTATATTTTCAATTTTCCAAACTGTTATAATAGCTAATTTGCTATATACATATATGTAACTAGGAACAATACTAACCAATGATATCTAACGAAATTGCTGGTTACCTAACGCAGGTAGGGGACAATTGACTTCCCCAATGACATACCCATGTTAAATTCAACAGTCTAGGGCATGATGTGGTAACTAGTGGTAGTTACAGGTAATTAGTAAAATAACTAGTTCATAACCAGTTACTCGAACTACTGGGTAGTTTTTATTTTCAAATGTTTCTCTTTTATAAGTGTATGTGTGATCAATTTGACACACACCGACATCCCATGGGACCTATTTTGGGCACTGGTGTTTTAAACGTATAACAGAAATAATAAAAGTGCATTCCCATACCATTCTTTTTGGAAGAGGTAACTTACATTTCCTAATTCCCAAAATTTTTATATTGGGTGAATAAAAAAATGCAAAATAGTACGTCGCTTTTAATCGCGGAAAAGTCGTCGTGGAAATTGAATAATGTCTTTATAACCGATGTGTATGTATGTTGGTATTGGAACTGAGCCATCGGGTATACAATTTTAGCCTTTAAATTAATTTAAAGCCCAGCAACATAATTTTAATTCAGTCCTCGAAAAATTATTTCATTTTTCTCCACACACTAATACATTTTTACTATTTCTCATAGAACAGCGTAACATTTAAATAAAATAAATTAAATATCACAAGATTGCAGATATGGGGAGCTAGTTTCTTTGTTTGTTTGCAAACGAACACACAACCAAATAAACTAAAGAGTATAAAATCACAATATAACGTAAAACTAATAGAAATTTGTGGAAATTCATAAAAAATCGGAAATAAAAATCTAGAAATCTCATCATCACAACAACAGCAGCAGCCACAGTCGATGAAGAGAAGTGAACAATAGCTCCCATCTGAATCCAATGCATGACATGCAGTCGTCGGGTAAGTGAGTGAAATATTTGCCCCCCCTACACAAAAACAATTGTATGTTGTTGCTCACCATGTGGCCTTCATATATTCCCAGCAGCAGCAATAGCAGCACGCTTGCCATGTGATTGTGTCTCTGACACAGGATAATGGAGTGTGTGTGTGTCTGTGTAGTTATTTTCTAATAGTTTTAAAAGGCCAACGAGATTTGGTGTTAGAAATTTCCACAACAAACAAACATCACTAATACCAGGGTAAAAAATAACAAAACCACAGCGACTTCGATAAAACAAAGCATCAGCAATCACATGCACACATATACAGGCACACACACAACAACCGGATACCGCTCTCCGCCATGTCATTTGGCGAGAAGAAGAGAAGAGACTCCATTCATTCATCCATTCAGCCAGAGATTCATTTTTATGTTTTATGAATCACAGCCATTGACTGCAGTTAATTACAAAACTGTCAAATACAAGAGTAAAACATTATTATTTCATAAATACTACATTCCAAAAAAAGGATTTTTTACATAAAAACACACACAGGCAGGAGCACATACATCTTCAGGGGGATATGTGTGTGTGTTTGTTTGCAAACATATTGTTTTCTTGGTATATGTGTGTTTGCTGCTCGTTTACATTGTTGTGCGAATCAAAAGTCTGATCCAGAAGCGTTTAGATATATATTTGTTGTGCACCCTCCTTCACCCCACACACGAAGGAGGCATATTGGAATTTAAAAACCTGGAATTTAACAAATAAATGTAAAAATTGTGGTGTGGTTTTTATACCCTTCACCACACTGTGGTACAGGGTATTATGTCTTTGTGCATATGTTTGTAACAGGCAAAAATAATCGAGATAGACACATGGTTCCTTTTGAGAATATGCATAGAATCACTTTCTAAGTCGATTTATGCATGTCCGTCAGTCCGTCCGTCTGTCCGTCTGTCTGTCCATGTTAAATTGTAAACAAAGTACAGGTCGCATTTATGATCCGAATTGGACTTATTCGGCCCAAGGACGAACCCTATTGAAATTGGGAAAAATCGGTTCAGATTTAGATATAGCTCCCATATATATATTTAACCGATTTAATGTAAACGGCCCCTAAATATCTTTCGATTTGCACGAAATTTGGTACAGCCTAATCATTTAGGTCTAGAATGATGTCTGCCAAGTTTCGTGAAAATCGGTCCAGATTTAGATATAGCTCCCATATATAGATTCGTCCGATTTCATGTAAATTGTGCCCCAAAGTCCCTATATATCTTTTGATTTGCACGAAATTTGGTATAACGTACTGAATTAAGCCTAGAGTGATGTCTGCCAAGTTTGCAAAAAATCGGTCCAAATTTAGATATAGCTCCCATATATAGTTTCTTACGATTACATGTAAATGATGCCCCAAAGTCCCTATATATCTTTCGATTTGCACGAAATATGGCATAACGTACTGAATTAAGCCTAGAGTGATGTCTGCCAAGTTTGGAGGAAATCGGTCCAGATATAGATATAGCTCCCATATATAGTTTCGTCCGATTTCATGTAAATGGTGCCCCAAAGTCCCTATATATCTTTCGATTTGCACAAAATTTGGCATAACGTACTGAATTAAGCCTAGAGTGATGTCTGCCAAGTTTGGAGGAAATCGGTCCAGATATAGATAGAGCTCCCACATATATTTTCGCCCGATTTCAAGTAAATTGGGCATCAAACTCCTCATGTTAGTCAGATTGACATCAAATTTTGCACAACGTACAAAACTGAGCATAGAATTACGTAGTTGCGTTTTCTAGAAGTACCGACATAGCCCAACGGATGACCTATTTATACTTGTTTGAAGTCGATCGACATACTTTATGGATAGATCTAGGTAGATTCACATTTAGATAAATATCACATTTTTTTCATCCAATTTTATGTTAATAGTCCTGTTGAATATACCCATAGTGGTGAAGGGTATCATATAGTCGGCCCCGTCCGACTTTACTACTTTCCTTACTGGTTTAAAATTAGATTTGTATAATTGAAAGTATGTAGGTGAGATATAAGTACATCCTACAATTTAGATATCTTGAAGGGATTAAACAATTTTTTTACAGAATTTGCTTTGTAATTAACTTTTATTCCCTACACCATACTCCACAATAAGGTGTTAAAATTATAATAAAATTTGGCTTTCCAAAAAAAAAAAAAAAAAACGCATAGGATCCATGATTGACAAGAGCTGAAATAGGCTCCTGAGTCAATATCGATCAGGAGATAGAAGATATCAATGAACCACTATTTGAAAAAGTCTTACCTCCAACTAAGGTGTTGGAACTGCAGGTCGTGGGTTCCGGGATTGTGAGGTTGTTTTGGGAAGTAAAAATCTTGATGAATCCGAAAGCAATGACAATGATGAATCAAAGAATTCAAATGAAATACCGACATTTTGGATGTATCTTAATATGGGGGCTACCCAAAAAAGGGGATAAATATTGATACTTTAAGTTTGTTCTATCTAGAGAGAAATACAAATACAAAATTGTAACTACTTAGATTAAAAACGTATTCAAAAGCCTCAAAATACCGACTATTGGGAAGTATCGTTATATGGGGGCTACCCTAAATAGTGGACCGATATATGTTACCAGCGAAGTGCCCGATATTTTGTATGCAGAAAGGGGATAAAAAAATCATTTTTTGTAGGGAAATCGTGAGTACTGTAATATAGTTCCGAATTCCAACTCTACTTCTACTTCTAATATCAAGTTAATTACTATTTAGTACTGTTCATAAACATAATCTCTAATTTCCGAAATCTCTTTCTTATTTCCTTTATAGAGATTCAAAAGAGATTAGGTTCCACATTTAGTTCCATTCAGCACTTTTCGAACACATAAATACACAAGACATATATTCATATTCATATATCAATCGTACTTCTAATTTCACTAAATGTTGCACCAAAAACCCCTTTTGTATGTCTTCTTAACTCTCCGTCAGTGACACACATACTAAAATTCCATTCACACAAATTCAAATTATAACAAATTTAGTTCATTTAGTATTATTCGTACACATAAATTCGAATTTCCAAAGTTTTCCCTATAACAAAATCCTATACTTCAACAGTAATCTAAATTGCAAATCTCAAAATTCCATTTCACACTCATAAGTAAGAATCTCTAAAGTTACATCAATCCTACAATCTAACAGTAACCTTAATTACACCAAAGTCAAAATTGTACCAAATTTAGTACTTTTCGTACTCATAGTACGATTATCTCAATCCTGCTTTCAAATCGTAAGTCCAAATTTAAGAATTCCAGCTCTATCTGCTCACCAAAATCCAAATTTGGTACCATTCTGTACCTTTTGTTCGCATATTCCAAAACTATCTCATTCTCATTAATCATAAATTTCATTAATCCCAGCTCAATTAGTTCACATAGATCCAAATTGTACCATATCCAGCACATTTTGTGCCCGATCAGATAAGCTAACTCAATAATGTTTCTAACTGTAATCTTGATACACATATGTATATTCCAACAGTAATTGTAATCCTAAATTTCTGGGTTCCAGCCTTATCCGTTAACACAAAAAGAAATTGTAAAATATTTGGTACCATTTAGTACTTATTGTTCCCATAAGTACGAATTTTCTAAACTACCTCAATCCTACACCCCAACTGAAAGTTTAATTCCAGAATTCTGGAGTATAACTCCATCAGTTTACAAATAACCAATTTGTACCAAATATAGTACACATAAGTACTATACTTCCAATTCTCAATTCTACACTCCAACAGCAACCACTATTTCAAATTTTATGTTTCCAGCTCACCAAAATTTACACAAATTTAAATTGTAATAAATATAGCGCCGTTTAGTACTTTTCATACATATAAAAACGAATTCCCAATGCTGTCTCTATAGCACAATCCTCAACAATAATTCATATTCCAAATGTCAGGATTTCAGCTTTATACGTTCAACCAAAATCTACATTGTACCATTTAGTACTTTTCGTCCCATAATATGAATTTTCTAAACAACCTCAATCTTTACTCCAATATGTCATTTTTATTCCCAAGAAGACTCCAGATCTATATGTGCACATAAATTCAACTTGTACCAAATTTAGTACCATTTAGTTCTTTTTGCACACCAAAGTACGAATATCTTAAACTTTCTCAATCCTGTACTTCAATCCTAATTCTATTTTCCATCTCTATAGCTCAACTAAATGGAAATAGTACCAAACTTAGTACTATTTAGTACTTTTCATACAACATAAGTAAGAATTTCAAAAAAAACATTGCTATACATCAGCACCACTTACCAACTTGTATTCCATATAAAATGTCAAGATTCTAGCTAAATATTAAATCTAATAATCAATAATATTCAATACATACAATCAGAACTAAATTTAGTAAAGTATAGTACTTTTCGTATACTTATAGTTGGAATTTTAAAAAACTTTTTGTATATCTTTCTAAATTTCCATCAGTGACCCACATACTAAATTCTAGGTGTTGCAAACGGAGTGACAAATTGCATATACACTCCCCCCTTTGATAGAGGGTATAATAAGACATATCGAAGCGTTGAACTTTTAGTATGAACTTCAGAATCCCTTTCGTTGTAGTAATACCACTCCGCAATTGTTAACTTTATACTTGTGCTTACCTCACCAACTGCGTGCTACATATCCCAGTAGAAAGTGTCTTGCAGACAACATTAACGAATCGTGCAAGACAATGGCAATTCCTTGAAGACACTTTGCAGACAACAATGTGAGATCCTTGACGAAATTTTCACACAAGTGTCGCAGTATTCATGCAAGACAACTTGGACGACAAGGTAAATGAAGTTGTCGTTGACGACAACTTCGGCGACAAAACTCCCTACTTTTCGTTGACGACTATCATCGACTATGTCGTTTATACAGTCGTTGACGACTGAATACCAACCACACCCCATTAAAAATTCAAATAAAAATATACATATATATTTTCAATTTATATTTTTATAGCATGTAATTTATTATATAACAAGAATTATACATTGCATTTACGTTTATAATAATATAAATAAACACATTCCATGATAAGTTGTCGAGATGATTTTCTCCATTTTAACATCATCTGTAAAGAAACAACAACATTATTTTCTACTGGGTATGTCCCTATAGCTCAATCCTCAACAGTAATTTTAATTCCTAATTTCAGGTTTTCAGCTCTATCCGTTCACACAAAATCCAAATTGTACACATAAGTACTCAAAATTTCATACTTCTAGCTTCAGCCGTTTCGTCTGGGCGATGATCTCACAGTCACTCACTCGCTTATCACTAAGCTCCTTTATATATTAAGGTTATATAAGGCATTCTCGATTTAATTTATTAACAAGCAATGACCCTTAATCCCCTCAATGACCCTTAATCCGGGGTCTATGACGTTTAATCCGGATTAAGCCTTAATCCCCTCAATGACCCTTAATCCTGAGTCAATGACCTTTAATTCGGGGTTAATAACCCTTAATCTCCTCAGTGGCCCTTAATCCCGCTTAAGCCTTAATCCCCTCAATGACCTTAATCCGGGGTCAATGACCCTTAATCCGTATTAAGCTTTAATCCCCTCAGTGACCCTTATCCGGGGTCAATGACCTTTAATTCGGATTAAACCTTAATCCCCTCAGTGACCCTTAATCCGGGGTCAATGACCTTTAATCCGGATTAAACCTTAATCCCCTCAGTGACCCTTAATCCGGGGTCAATGTCCTTTAACGCGGGGTCAATGACCCTTAATCCCCTTAGTGACCCTTAATCCGAATTAAGCCATAATCCCCTCAATGACCTTAATCCAGGATCAATGACCTTAATCCCCTCAGTGACCCTTAATCCCCTCAGTGACCCTTAGTCCGAATTAAGCCATAATCCCCTCAATGACCTTAATCCGGGATCAATGACCTTAATCCCCTCAGTGACCCTTAATCCCCTCAATGACCCTTAATCCGGGGTCAATGACCTTTAATTCGGATTAAACGTTAATCCCCTCAGTGACCCTTAATCCGGGGTCAATGTACTTTAATCCGGGGTCAATGACCCTTAATCCCCTCAGTGACCCTTAATCCGAATTAAGCCATAATCCACTCAATGACCTTAATCCGGGATCAATGACCTTAATCCCCTCAGTGACCCTTAATCCGGGTCTATGACGTTTAATTCGGATTAAGCCTTAATCCCCTCAATGACCCTTAATCCTGAGTCAATGACCTTTAATCCGGGGTTAATAACCCTTAATCCACTCAGTGACCCTTAATCCCTCTTAAGCCTTAATCCCCTCAATGACCTTAATCCGGGGTCAATGACCCTTAATCCGTATTAAGCGTTAATCCCCTCAGTGACCCTTAATCCGGGGTCAATGACCTTTAATCCGGACTAAACCTTTATCCCCTCAGTGAACCTTAATCCGGGGTCAATGACCTTTAATCCGGGGTCAATGACCCTTAATCCCCTTAGTGACCCTTAATCTGAATTAAGTCATAATCCCCTCAATGACCTTAATCCGGAATCAATGACCCTAATCCCCTCAGTGACCCTTAATCCCCTCAGTGACCCTTAAGGCTTAATACGGATTAAGGCCCATTGACCACGTATTAAGGTCATTGAGGGGATTAAGGCTTAATCCGGATTAAGGGTCACTAAGGGGATTAAGGATCATTGACCCCGGATTAAGGATCACTGAGGGGATTAAGGCTTAATCCGGATTAAAGGTCACTGACCCCGCATTAAGGGTCATTGAGGGGATTAAGGCTTAATACGGATTAAGGGTCACTAAGGGGATTAAGGGTCATTGACACCGGATTAAAGGTCACTGACCCCGGATTAAGGGTCATTGACCCCGGATTAAGGGTCACTGGGGGCATTAATGCTTAATCCGGATTAAAGGTCATTGACCCCGGATTAAGGGTCACTGAGGGGATTAAGGCTTAATCCGGATTAAAGGTCGTTGACCCCGGATTAAGGGTCATTGAGGGATTAAGGGTCACTGAGGGATTAAGGGTCATTGACCCCGGATTAAGGGTGACTGAGGGGATTAAGGCTTAATCCGCATTAAGGGTAATTGACACCGGATTAAGGGTCATTGAGGGGATTAAGGGTCATTGACCCCGGATTAAAGGTCATTGACCCCGGATTAAGCGTCACTGAGGTAATTAAGGCTTAATCCGGATTAAGGGTCATTGACCCCGGATTAAAGGTCATTGAGGGGGATTAAGGCTTAATCCGGATTAAGGGTCACTGAGGGGATTAAGGGTTATTAACGCCGGATTAAAGGTCATTGACTCAGGATTAAGGGTCATTGAGGGGATTAAGGCTTAATCCGGATTAAAGGTCATTGACCCCGGATTAAGGGTCACTGAGGGGATTAAGGCTTAATCCGTATTAAAGGTCATAGACCCCGGATTAAGGGTCACTGAGGGGATTAAGGCTTAATCCGGATTAAAGGTCGTTGACCCCGGATTAAGGGTCATTGAGGAGATTAAGGGTCACAGAGGGGATTAAGGGTCATTGAGGGGATTAAGGGTCACTGAGGGGATTAAGGGTCATTGACCCGGGATTAAGGGTGACTGAGGGGATTAAGGCTTAATCCGGATTAAGGGTAATTGACCCCAGATTAAAGGTTACTGAAGGGATTAAGGGTCATTGACCCCGGATTAAAGGTCATTGACCCCGGATTAAGGGTCACTGAGGTGATTAAGGCTTAATCCGGATTAAAGGTCATTGACCCCGGTTTAAGGGTCATTGCTCGGTAATAAATAAATTCGGGAATGCCGTATATAACCTCAATATATAAAGGAGCTTAGTGATAAGTGAGTGACTGTGAGATCATCGCCCAGACGAAACGGCTGAAGCTAGAAGTATGAAATTTTGAGTACTTATGTGTATGATAAGTACTAAATTTGATACTATTTGCATTTATTTGAGAGTATAGAGATGGAGTCCTGAAAAGAGGAATTAGGATTAGTTTCGGAGTAGAGGACTAAAAGTTCAAAATTTGGTTCAAGTTGGATTTAGGTGAACAAATAGAGCTGGAGTCTTGAAATTGGGAATTAAAATGAAAGTTGGATTGTAGGATTGATGTGTTTAGGAAATTCGTACTTATGCGTACGAAAGTACTAAATGTTACATAATTTAGTACAATTTGGATTTTGGGTGAACGGATAGAGCTGAAAACCTGAAATATGGAATTAAAATTACTGGTGAGGATTGTACTATAAAGACAGCACTGGGAATTCATATTTATGTGTACGAATAGTAATAATTGGAACTAGATTTGGTACAATTTGGGTTTGAGTGAACGGAGAGATCTGGAAACCTAAAATTTGGATAATAGTTATTGTTGAAGTGTAGAATTGCTAGTACCATTTAGCATTTGGTACAACTTGATTTTGTGCAAACGGATAGGCTGGACTTCACAATTTTGGAATTAAAATTACTGTTGGAGTGTAGAATTGATTTGGTTTAGGAAATTCGTACTTATGGGAACAAAACGTACTAAATGGTACTAAATAGTTTATCATTTGTTTTTGTGTGAACAGAGGGGGCTGGAATTCTGCAATTTGGTTTTACAAATACTGTTGGAATGTATGTGTACCAAAAGGTACTAAACTTGGTACAATTTCGATGCAATAGAAATGGAAACCGGATAGAAATGGAAAACTGAAATTTCAATTAAGTTTACTCTTAGAGAACATGATTGAGGTAGTTAAGAACGAACAGAACTAAATGGTACGAACAGATCTAAATGGTTTCGATTTAAGTGAAAGGATAGACATGAAAAACCTAAATTTGGAATTAAAATTACAGGATTAAGGTATGGATTAAGGAATTTCGTACTTAAAGATATTAAAACACTAGATGTTACTAAATATGGTACATTTTGGTTTGTGAGAACGGACTGAGCGGCAATCCTAAAATTTTGAATTAAAATTACTGACAGAAGTGTAGGATTGAGACATTGAGGTAATCTTGAAAAGTCGTAATTATATGTACTAAATTGTACTAAATTTGATCAAATTTAAATTTGGCTGAATGGATAGAGATGGAAAAGTCATATATCGTGTAAGACAATGGCAATTACTTGAAGACACTTTGCAGACAACAATGTGAAATCGTTGACGAAATTTTCACACAAGTGTCGCAGTATTTATGCACGACAACTTGGGCGACATGGTAAGCGAAGTCGTCGTTGACGACAACTTTGGCGACTAATCTCCTTACTTTTCGTTAACGACAGATTCACTTCCTGTCGTTTAAACATTCGTTGATGACTGTATACCTATTGTCAAAATTTATATACATACATATTTTTCATGTATATTTTTATAGCATGAAATTTATTATATTACAAAAACATACCTTATATTTACATAATATCATGTAATATAAATAAGCACACATTGCCTGAGAAGCGTAATGATTATCTCCATTTTAACAGCATCTGTAAAGAAACAACAAAATTAAAATGCATTGGAAAATGAAACATCTTTCAGATATTACTTACAATATTTCACCAATTGTCATTTATTTGCCCCATCCTAAGAGTAAATCAATGCATTTAAATAATGATATAAATAATTATATATTCTTAAACTTACCTATTTTAATCAAGATAGCACGTCTTCTTTATCTCAGATTTCTTATATATATATATTTTTAGAAACATTTTTCTCTTCGTTTCTGTCAATATTTCATAGTACACTCGATTCAGACTATTTTTGTTTTGTTTTCATATTTCGAGAAGAACGACATTTTCGACGATATATCATGTTTTTAGTCATGAGTGACAATTCCATATATTTCGTCAACGATTCGTTAACGAAATTGTCACGCAAGAGAGTATTTTCTACTGGGATATTTCACCTAGAAATCCATACATATGTATGCACACACGCATATTGGCATCAACACCCGCACAGAACTACATATCTTATCCTTTTCATAAATTTTCCAGCCAAAAATTTGTTGAATTTCGTTTCGTTTTTTGTTAAGTTCAAAATTGCGTGGCGTACAATTTGTTGTAGTTGTTATTATTATTTGTTGTGTGTGGTGTGATGTGGATGCGGATGATGATGACGATGGTGATGTTAAGCAGAGTGAAGAACATTTTAAGTTGTTCTCCTGTGTGCAATTATTTGCACACTCACACGTTGGTGTTACAGCAGCAGTAACAACAACAATATGAACACCGACATAAACTGAGGTAACATCAGCGCCCAAATCGAAATTGAATTGTGTGTTCTTCTTCGTTCATATCATATAACATGACTGCCAACAACACTCATCCGCACTCGGGCACACACACACAAGCGCAACCACGCACACATATTTACTTACAATTGTAGTAATTGCACATTGGGGGTAGAGAATGCGTTCGTTCTACCCACCCAGTGTTGCCAATGCAGGGAATAGCGAGTTGTTCATTGAAGAAAAATTTGCTTCCTCAAACTTTCCCAGCAGGCAGTTGAATACGGGAGCACATTTAATAAAGAACAATTACAAATTGTATGCGTTCCCAATTTTCCTGTTGGGTGATTTTTAAAGACATAATTTGTCAAATTCATATTGACACTAGTATTACGTTGGAATCAAATCAACTGGGACTTGCTGTTACCTTTTATAATTGTACCATGGATTTGTTTAAATGTTCAGCATTTTTGGTTTCATTTCAAAAAATTCCGTTTTTCGATTTCACAATGACACATTGGAAGTTTCACACAATTAGATTGATTTTCCCATTTTAAAAAATGCCAGAAAATAAGTAAAATAGTCTTAAAGTTCGGCCGGGCCCACGTCAATAATAGTCCTAACTCGAAAAAATTCGACAAATATGTTCTATTCTATAAGAATGCTGCTAAAACCTTCAAAATATCGAAAAGAAAGCGGTAGTTTAAAAAAAAATTCCGCAGTGTGAAAACTGTATACATATTTTGTGGGAAGATTTGCTATCCCCTTAGAATCATAAGTATCAAAGTATCGATTCTTTTGTAGAACAAAGTTGCTGAATTTCTGATTTGCAACTAATGAAAGAGGAAGTCTTTACGAGTATTTGGGTATTCACCATTTGTTCGAATTCATTTTTTTGTAGAACAAAGTTGTTGAATTTCTGATTTCCAATTGGCGGTCAGGTCACCAAATTTGCTCTGGAAGCCTCCGTATACAAACCTAGAACAAAAAAAGGTACCCAATGAAAGAGGAAGTCTTTACGAGTATTTGGGTTCAAATTCAGTTTTTGTACAACAAACAACTGGTGGTCAGGACAGCAAATTTGCTCTGAAAGCCTCCCTATACAAACCTCGAATAAAGTACGGGTACCAAATGAAATAGGAAGAATTTACGAGCATTTAAGTGTCCAGCATTTGAACAAGTTTAGTTTTTTGTAGAACAAAGTTGCTGAATTTCTGATTTCCAACTCGTAATCAGGACACAAAATTTGCTCCGGAAGCCTCAGTATACAAACCTCGAACTAAGTAAGGGTTACCAAATGAAATTGAGAGTCTTTACGAGTATTTGGGTATCCATCATTTATTCAAATTCAGTTTTTTGTAGAACAAAGTTGCTGAATTTCTGATTTCCAACTGGTGGTCAGGACACCAAATTTGCTCTGGAATCATCCGTATACAAACCTCGAACTAAGTAAGGGTACCAAATGAAATTGAGAGTCTTTACGAATATTGGATCCTTTATAGTAGGAAGATTTTTTTTGTTTTCGATCGTTCCCACGCCACTCTTACCCGCCCCTGCCGACCGAGGGGCCTCCTCCCCATAACGTAGGGAGAATGAACACCCCATAATCCGGATTATGGAGGGTTAGTAATGTTGGAAAACCCCGGCTACAGTAAACATCCGCCAGTTATACAATTTAAAGTTAATTAAACAACAATAAGGACAAACACAAACATCTGGCAACTGCTTTCACTCTACAGTTCTAAACGTAGAATAGAATTTTTTATTACATGTATTGGATCAGATAAAGAGATGCGATTATACAGGTTTTTATATATTTCACATAGTGATCTAATGGGATTACATAACTCATAATTAGATCTCACTAAAGGAAGATAAAGCGGTATATAATTACGAGTAAGACGTGCAGGTACATTAAACTTGATTTCACCGATTAAAAATTTTGAGACAATTTGACCGCGTAAAAGTTTTATTAAAAATATAGATCTTAGCAATAAACGTCTTCGTTCTAGTGTTGGAAGATTAATAAGTTTTAAGCGATTTTCGTAAGGGGGGAGTGCTTCAACTGTACTCTAAGGCAAACCTCTAAGAGCAAATAAGAGAAATTGTTTTTGGACAGATTCAGTTTTTTAGAATAACAACTGTAAAACAAATAAACGTTTTGTCACATAAGGGTCGTCAAACTCTTTAGATCATCGTTTTATGAATCCTAGTAAAGATTTGGCTTTATTTACGCATGACTCAATATGCAAATTAAATCACAATTTATTATCTAAGATAACGCCAAGATCAACAAAGGAGTCAACATTGTCTAATTTTAGGAATTGACCGACATTTAGATAGGCATAATTTTTTACATTTTTTAAGATTTAGTGACATACCGTTAATACTGCACCAGTATTCAAGAGAGTGCAAATCATTTTGTAGAGTAAGGGCTTGATTTCAGGAGTCTAAATTTACCATGGAGAACGCAAAATACAAAGTTATGTAAAAAACACGTAATTAAGAATAAATGGAGTCTCAGGAGAATATTTCGAGGTGATGGAACCCAATTTTGATATTCACTCACCCGCCTTGTGAATGATACAATTAATTTTTAAGAAATATATATCTCATTATTTAGTATAAATAAATTTCGCTCTTTAAATTTTTAGCACTTTTATTTGACACTTTTTAACATTTTTTAGCACTTTCTAGAATTTTTTTTAAACAAAATCTAGCATTTTTTTCAACAAAGTTGTGGCAACACTGGTTCTACCTATTTGGTTGTAAAACATTTTAAGGCATTTTATATGAACAACAATAATATGTTAAAACAACAACTACAACAACAATTGAATCGTTCATTCATTCACATTTGTAGTTCATTTCGAACTATTTTTTTGTATATATTGTTTCGGCGGATTTTTAATTAAAATTTTACTTTTGTTGTGAGATTTACTTCTTAATAGGAAAGGTATTGGCTCCACTGAATTAATTAAGAAAACGTAGCTATAAATATAATTACTTTACTTATTTGTTAATTATTCATATTTAAGACCATTAAATAAGAGTGGTGGTAAATTCAATAACATCCGTATGTAATTTTAATAAAAAAGGAAAGCTGCATAGTTAATCGATGTCATTTAGATTTTGTTATTAATGGTTCGAAGTGCCCAGACTTTTCCATTGTATACCAATTTAAGGGTATATAAACATAATTTTAATTGAATTTAATATATTAATATATATATATTAAACATGTATAATTTATTACTTATGAGAGTTTAATAGCACTTACCAAATGTAAAATGGATTGAAAACGTTTAAGGTTTAATTTATTGAGGTTTAAGGTTTAATTTATTGAGGTTTAAGGTTTAATTTATTGAGCCTTTTTTTATAAACGTTGTAATTAAGAAGAGTGTTAATAGTAGGAAGCAAAACTTAAGATTATAATGTGTTATTAAAATTTACAATATAGAGTGTACAGCACCATGCTTAAACATTTTGAAAAAAGAGAAAATAAGTATTTGTGTTACAATAATGATGTAGAGTAATTCCTTGCTCCCGAGAAAACCATAATTTTGAGAGCTAAAATCTCAGTTAGACTTAAAAACTAAATAAAGACAACAAACAACAAAAGAGAACAAAGAAAAAGTAAATAAAAAAATAAAATAAAAAACCAAACAGCATACACATTACCCTCTATGCGTACCTAATATTGCTTTTTCATAAAAAGAATATCGAATGTTTGCATTTATGTCGAAACTAGGTGGGACTTCATTAATATATCCAATTGGAGATAAATAGTTGACATTTGACCAACTGAATGGTCTCTGATTGTTATAAATACATGATATATATCTATTTTCATGAAATTTTACGCGTTGAACAAATTTTGAAATCAAATCACAAACGTATAATCCAGCAGGAGTAATTTTGGACTCGCCATATATTACCCTATTGGAATAACGCTTGCAACTTGATTCAAAATATTTCCCAATACAGTGTCTTAAAATTTTTCTTTCCAATATTTTCATTTCGGTAATTAAAACAGGAGATATATTGAACCATATTGTGAACGCATAAAGAAAAACGGGTCTTATAGAAGTTTTGTATAAGAGTAATTTATTGCTTGATGGCAGGTCTTTATTGGCAAAAATTCTTGAGAAAGACCCAAGAAGCCGATATGCTTTTCCTAAAACCTGTCTGGGGTGTTTATTAAATTTCAAAAGGTTATTGAATGTGATACCTAAATATTAAAATGAGTTTCCTATAGGAATGTCAGTGCCATTGAATGTTAACTTTACATTTTTGCTTTCAGGGACTACCCATTTTTTGCATTTTCCTGAAGCATTTCTAATACAAATTGCTTCGGTTTTAGATGCATTAATTTTGATACCTCATTTTGTATAGTACTGTGCTACTTTCCCCAAATGATTTTTTACCTTACATAATGCCATACTTGGCGATTCATCATGTGTATATAGCAAGGAATCGTCTGCATAAAGGATACCACAAGAATACCCAAAATGATGTGGAAAATCGTACATGAATGTACTATATAAATGGGGAGACAAAATGGAACCTTGAGGAACACAACATCCAATATCCACGAGCTCAGATACTAGTTGCTGAAACTGAACACAAAATTTTCTATTTGAGAAAAAAACTATAAAACAATTTTATAACAAATGGATCAAAATTAAGTTGTATCATTTTATATAATATTCCTAAGTGGGATGCATGGTCAAATGCCTTTTCTACATCAAGTGAAATAGCTACTGTACATTTTCGTTCTCTTAGATTACATATTATGTCATTTTCAAATTTAAGTAAAGCATCGGTCGTGGAGTGGCCACTTTTAAATCCGAATTGCAGATTTGGAATATATAAAGAATTAAGGCCATAGTCCATTTTAATGCGTATTATTATTTCTAATAATTTCCTAAGGTTTGATATTTGGTTTTTTCAGAATCGGGACAATTTTGGAAATTGTCCATTTATCAGGAAATAACTGTAAAAAGGCTAATAAGCTTTGGTTTGTCTCAAATTCTCCACCTCTTATTTATAAGCCAACGATATTTTAATTTCTCAATGAGAACAATTGTTCCTCCTGAAGATTAGTACCATCCAACCCTCAATGTGCAGATTCCACTAGCTTTCAGTAACAAAACAGTTAATCAGAATCTTCTTTTTCAAAAAGTGATTATGTTCAACCAAATTCATTATTTAAATCGGTAGACTGGTCTAATCTGCAGTGATGTATTACCCTATGTGAAATGATTCATATGTTTTATTTCAGAAAACAAATGTCAAGAAAAACACTGGACCACCATGAAATACTTCAACTTTGTCAAAATTGAAGAACCACAAAAGCAAATATATAAAAAAATTTAAAAAGTTGATCTTCTACAGATTTTGCAAGTTATTGTATTGCAAAGTCAAAGTACACAATATTAAATAAAAACTTATATCAAAGCTATATTGCTATTGAAGAAAATGAAGGAATTATTGTGCAATCCTAAAAATGTTTATAGTCTCATAAGTACGAAACGTCGAACAAAAACCACAAAAGCAAATATATAAAAAAATTTAAAAAGTTGATCTTCTACAGATTTTGCAAGTTATTGTATTGCAAAGTCAAAGTACACAATATTAAATAAAAACTTATATCAAAGCTATATGTGCAATCCTAAAAATGTTTATAGTCTCATAAGTACGAAACGTCGAACAAAAACTTTCCCCAAGATTTAATGATTTGAAACAAATGTTGCAAGTGATTCCGGCCTACATTCTGAAGCACTGTGCAGATAACTTATCATTATGTAGAGTAACTTCGGGTAATGTGGACTATGCGTCTAATGTGGACCACCTCCATATCTATGAAAATGTTTGAAATATGTCAATGCCGCGTTGATAAATGGTTTCCTTACTAGTGAAAACAAACATCAAACTTGGTTTTTAATAAATAATTGCAATGTTGAAAACTTATAGTAGTAGAAAATGTAGCTCTGATAGCAAAAGTGTGATTTGAACATTTTTAGCACAATAGTCGAACGTTTTTGCAAAATAGTCCAACACTTTGTTTTTGCGAATATAAAGAAGTTATGTGGTTTCTTGTTTTCTTTAACAAAAATATACATTTAGCTGCAATTACAATCGGTGATTTTTAATTTTTATTCATTTTTGAAGCCCATAATTATTTTTAAATAAAAATATTCAATGTCGGGTAATGTGGTCACTATAAAAAAGTTGGACCTTTTCATGAGGACGAGTTCGAAACATGGGCGCATTTAATATGCGAGGAGGTATTCTATCCTCCGCAATTACAGAGGAATAAGCTTTATGAATTGCATAGCCAAATTAATGATGGGTATGCTCAACACAAGAATAACGGAATGGATTAATCGATTCCAAATCTTAAATGAGTTTCAGGCTGGCTTTAAAACTGGTTATTCCACAGTGGATAATGTATTTAAGCTGGTGTCAATTGTAAAACTCAAGTTCGATGAAGGTAAAAAAGTATATGCATTCTTCGTATACTTTAAAGCGGCATTTGATACAATACCGAGAAAACGTCTCATCTGTAAACAACACAGTTCGGGTTTGTTAACAAACCCGATGGGGGATGGGGGACGATGGTCCCCACATTCAAACAAAGTCGGATATCATGGTGTTCAGAAAAAGTGGCAAATTGGCAGAAAACGAAAAATGGACTTACAAGGGAGAATTGCTCAGGATTGCAAATGAATATCAATACCTTGATTGCAAATGAATATCAATACCTAACACCGAGACTCTCTTTCAGGAAGCATATAGAACGTAAAACCAATGCAGCAAAAGCATGCTTAAATTTATCGTGGAAAGATTTCATTGGGAAAACAAATATAACCCTACATGCAAAATGGAAAATGTTTCTTGCAATATGTAGATCGATTCAAAGTTATGGAGCTCAAATATGGGGAAATGGTTATTTTGAAGAAGTTGACAAGTTTTACCGATTTTTTATAAAGTGGATATTAAAGTTGCCTGAAAATACACCCAATTATGTACTGGCCTCAGAAACTGGTTACAAGGAAGGTTATTTTTAAATGTACACACTTCATTTAAAATATATATCAAAGCTTTTGTTTGATATGCAAGAACATCGATTGCCTCACAAGCTGTTTTTAAAAATTAAAAATAAAAATTTATGTTGGTTAAAGGATATTCGATTAAAGCTATCGGAAAATACTATACAAACGGATAATGTTATTGAAAACAAAATAACGTGGAGTAGTGATTGTAGTAAACTATTAGATACTATTAAACAAAAAAGTGTGAACAACAACATCTTTAAAGCTCAAAATAGTGTTCAAAGGATATATAGCAGCCTCAATCAGCTGCAAAGACTACAATCAAAATCAAATTTCATTGATTATGCGTGCAAGAGGAGACCTCTTATATTTAAATGGTTCAATGTATAGAGCTATAAACCAAAGAAATTGTTCCTTATGTAACCTGAGTGGAATTGAGACATTAGAACATGTCCTCGGACGGTGCCCAGTCCTTAATAGTTTGAGAACAAAATATTTCCGGAAAAGCGAATTAAATCGTGTAGAAATAATATATCATTTAAATGGTGGTGAAGATATTTCCTGGTTTTGTTTATATAATTTTTTAAAAGAAGCACTAATCTTTAGACAATTTTTAATTAGTCAATTAAATTATTGATTAAGTTATAAAATTCAAATTTCCAGCAGACGGTTCATATGAACCATGCCGTAAAATTAATATCCTTCAAATATGATTAAAATAATTTAAGCAACTTTGTAACGTTTATGAAAATAATAATAAAGATGAAATACATACATACATACATACAAAAATTATATTTGTTCTCTTAAAAGGTGCTCGTTTCATATATATTTGTGTTTTTGCAATAAAAAAGTCTTTCTCTGGTACAGATTTTCAATTAACCGGTTCTTCTTTTAAGCGAAGTAAAGTGTTTGAAAATTCATGAGTAGAATCACTTTCTAAGTCGTCCGTCCGTCTGTCCATATATATTCGTCCGATTTTATGTAAATGGTGCACCAAAGCCCCGACATTTCTTGCACGAAATTTGGCATAGCGTACCGAATTGACTCTAGAGTGATGTGTTAAGTTTCGTGAAAATCGATTCAGATTTAGATATATCTCCCATTCGATTTGCACGAAATGATGACATCAAATTTTGAATAGATTTCATAATGTCATATTTATGGGTTTATTTAAAATGGTATATGTATATCACATATTTAATTTAGTACGATTGCATGTCTATGATAAAGATTGTATGACTGTTTATCAACTAGACATTTTACGTATGAGCATCTCTTGTAGGTACACAAAGTGGTGAAGGGTATCATAAAGTCTTTACTGGTTTAGATTGAGGAAAAATTATACACATTATTATCTTAATGAACGCAGGGTGTAAACTATTGTCTCTATTAATCATCTAGATTAAATTTCGGAGAACACATTGCCTATAAAAACCTTGGTTTTATTAAAAAATGGGGCAAATAGTTTTTAGTTTGTCATGTTATTAAACAGCTATACATTTCCTTTACATTTCAGAAATCGAACCCTAAATTCAATTTGATCATTGGAATTGGGTATTTAGAGATATCATAATGTAGACAATTTATTTAACAAATATTACCAATACTGGGACGTGTTTTTGGCACATTGGCTATAATCTGATATTTCTTTTTATGTACTAATCCAAAATTATAAAAATTATTTACAGTATATTGAGAATGGGTTTACACATTGATTAAATAAAAACTTTTTTAAATTTTGTTAGTAATAAACATAAATGTTTATTAATTAATGTTATTTTTTTTATAATTGCCTACTATGTACAGAGATAAAAGGCAAAAGAGGTGTTAATTTCACTTTTAAAACATAAAAACACAAAATATTTAATTTTAACATTGTCAATTAACTATTTTCTCTTGATGTAAATGTTACGTTTATAATATTATTATTGAACATCTATTTCACAGTTTTAATATTCTGTACACATTGTAGATGTTTTGTCATCGAAAATTTGTATCATTTATTCAATATTGCAGTTTTAATGCAAATAAACCCACATATTTTCTATCGGGTTAAGATGGGGGCTGACGTAATTAAAACTTTGCACAGTTATAAAATTTAAAATGTGGCTTGTGGTCCTGATGGACAATTTTTTTGAAGTGTCTAAATATTGTTGTGCATCAACCGTTGTTTCTAATAAAGCTAAATCTACAGCGCCATTGTTGAAATTTTCCAACATTGACTGTTGGGACGATGTTCTGTCTTTCTAATTCTTTTAATGGCATGCACCATACTCTGATTGTCCCATCCTTGTAACTTGGTTTAATTGCATATTATAACGTCGTCCTGATTATTGGGGCGACGTTATATTATGCGATTGGGAGTGAAATGTTCATATTGGCGAATGAAAACTTTTTGCGTGGTTCTCTTGACTACCTTCGGACAACCTTCTCCAAGACATTCAAAATATCTAAATCGGCCCTTTCAACTGAAAACGAATTACCAAACTACACACTCTCAGGGCTACCAAATTACAGCTACATCGGTTGTTAATCGAGCCTAACATCCCCAATTTGCCGAATATTGGTGACCCAAGATTCGTTGAGTATACCAAAATTAGAGATATTTTTTTACAAATAAATATCGATTTCATAAAAAATGTTTTAGTTTATAACTCAGTGCAATTCGATTGAGAATAATTTTGTGTTTGACAAAATACTCCTAAAATGCAGCCATTTTGAAGAGTTTTGCACATTTCTGCAAGGTGTTTAATTAACACTTACTAAAGTCAACAAACAATTTCTAAAAAAAACTATTGAATTTAAATATATTAGTTGTTAAATATTATTGCGAAATTTGACGTAGAATATTCCATTCATTGAAACTATGCACGAAAAACAAAGATTCATTTTACTTAATAACAAATTTTTGAAAAATTACTGGGAAATTTGTATGAAAAAAATGCTAATATTTTTTTAAATTGTTTATCCTAAATTCATGTCATGTCGGTATGGTTTTGCACCATGTAATATATATTATATATACCGATTTCTCTTGTTCAGTGACATATACTAAAATTTGATGGAGACTATTTTTGTCCTTTATACCATCCTTCTAAAACGACATCTAGTGGAAAAAAATGGTACATATTCGGAATAAGATGGGTTTGAGGGTTAATCAAATGAGTTTTCATATTTTCTTCAAGATTTTTGACATTTAGACCGATATTCGACTTAGTCTATTCAGTGACTTAAAGTAAAAATTTATGGCGAACATTTTTCTGGAATATTCTGACTGGAAAAAGGAACCGAAAACCCCCTTTAGAGAGTCGACTGATGGTTGATGTATTAAACAAAAATATACCTCACATTAATATCAGTTATATTGCCAAAGACCCCCATACCTAATATGCAAGGATTTCGAGAAATCTTAATCAGAATATTTTCAAATGTCTTGAAAATGGGACGCCTTTTCAGGTTACCTCCCGACATAAACTTTCAAAATGCCGATACATGTGCCTTCTATTTTTAGCCCCTTTATCACAATTTTTTGGAATTTCCCGATGATTATTATCCATGTGTAAACTGTGTCGTGATATACTGTATATTAAGCATGCAGAAGGATAAATTCGTATAGGTCAAGATTTTCAAGCCTTCAGTGAAATTGATTGGTGATTTTTTTTCGTAAAACATATCCTGCTTCTATCTCGAGTCCTTGTCCACCATTTTCGTCCTTATTTTCTTGCACTGTAAACTAACACAGGGCCATAGGTCAAGATTTTCAAGCCTTCAGTGAAATTGATTGGTGATTTTTTTCGTAAAACATATCCTGCTTCTATCTCGAGTCCTTGCCCACCATTTTCGTCCTTATTTTCTTGTACTGTAAACTAAAAAAGGACCAGAATTATAAGGCAAAATAGCATTTTGTTCAACATTTCTCATATGCCCCTTTTTGGTGCTGGATGCTCTGTCCGTTTTTATGCGCACAGTTGATCGATGTAAAAAGGATATGATTTTATTTAATCTTTATTAGAATGCTTTCCCTAATCATAAGGTATTCCGATTAGAAAGTGAATTTCATTTGTGGCTACGCTTTTCCAAAACTGCTGTTGTTTTTTTATTATTTCTTCCATTTGGAACCATCCTTAGCTATATAGTACTATCCCAGTTTACAATTTTCATCAATATGGTACTTGCTATCGGGATCGTTTTCACTTTCAGTACCAACACCGTCGTTCTTTTTTCAATTCATTCGTCTCTTCAGGACGGTCCGCGTCCGATATCGCGTTTGTTCTGCCATGAGGCCTTTATTTAATCGATCATTTTCATGCTAACTGGACTTTTAAGCCCAAACATATGACTCATTTTTATTAAACATTTAATTATCTTTAATTTTCCCATATTTTCTTTTCGAATTTAGGTTACCAATGCCATTCATAAAGATTATTTTAAATTGGATTCCACAATTTCGTGTATACAATTAAAAAACAAAATGTATTTAAATCGCCTGAAAAGCAATGACAGTTTTGCACTACTAAATCCATTTTTCGTATTGGAATTACAAACTTAATATTGGCAAAATCCGCCAACGACTTTTTTGTTTATTTTTTTCTGCATAGTTTTTTTTATTATTCTGTAATGTCCATTTGGTGCTAACCAAAGATTAAAAACCAACAATAACTTGGTGTGTTGGACCAACATAAAAAAAATGGAAAACCCGATGCATAAAAAACAATAACAAAGAAATAAACACTGCTCTCTGGCCTAGTCGTTCTAACAAATCCACACAAAGGCACACCGACACATAAACCGAATGTAAAACGCATCGTCCATAAATTTGGATTATTTTATCCTGCAGGACATTAAGTAAGGATATGACAAATTTATCGCAATAGCGCCATTTGTTTGTTGAACAGTTGCAAAAGTCCTCGAACGCAAAAATATTCCCATATACATATACAGTGGCAGTGAAGCAAGGCCACATGGGTCACACTGGGATAACTGGACGACAGAAAACTGTATAGTCTGTACGGAGGGGGGTAGAACTGATGGCGATACTATTTTATTTTCATTGTCGGTTTTGTGTGCCAAACAAATGTTACCGCAAATTGATGATACTGGCCTACAACTGTTTGCGAGCTAAGATGAGGGGAGTTTTGGCAGAATGTGTTTGCGAGAGTTTCTGCGATTTAAAATTTCAATGCCACTGATTTTTCCTCAGGGTACATCAGAGAAGGTGACAGGAGCCATTCCTAAAAATGTGAATTTATTCCGCAAAAATATGCAAACAAACTTGATAAATAATATAAACAGAAGCAAATGAGACAAAAAAACTAAAATCTGTTTGGATTTGGCAAAAAACATTTCAAATAGGAAATGGGATTCTAATCATAATATGATTAAATGTAAAATAGCTACTCTATTCTTGTGCACTCGAATATATTTCCGATTACTCACAATTCTTAAATTTATTATTAAACATTTCAATGGATTTTGTTGCAAAAAATGTTGTTTATCATATATGCATGCGTGTATGTGTTTTTGTTTGTCTCTGTTCTAGGGCAAAATAACTGATGAATATTTTTGAACAGAATGCACTGAACCTAAAATAATGTCTGTGAATTTCAACACATGTAAATTCTCTTGCTTTTTGCAATGGAAATTTATAAATGGACGTTGGCCAATATAAAATAAAACAAATAAATAAGCAAATGAATACAAACCAGGAGTAAATATTCAGCAAATAATGTTATACAAGTTGGACAGAGTTGACTATTTGACACCCTATACCATGTTGGGATGCGGCAAATTACATTAAATAAAAGTAGTTCACTTGTGTCGATTCAAAATACGTTATTTAAATGAGTTAAAAATTTTTTATTGAAAAAAATACGAATATAACAAGTGATAAAAGCGACGGGCCTCCACTCAATACTGCAATGTAGAGGGCAAAGTTGTAGGATAAGGGTGCGATGTAGGCTGCTTGATCAATACGAAAATTTTCATTGCAGAAAAAAACATTTTTGTTTGCGTACGTCCCTGGATGCTAAAAAATCGTCTTAGAATTCAATACTTTGTATGGTATAAACTGACAATCTTGAGTATGGGAGATATTCTATCCCATATTATGGTGGAATATGGCTACATCCCCAAAATGGGGAACAAATTAGTTAACTATTTTAAATTAAACAAGTGAAAAAAGCGTTAAGTTCGGCCAAACCGAACTTTGGATACCAAAAAGTGGACCAGCAATTCTACAAACCGATTTATGCAAACCATTTTTTTTTTTTTGCCATATACGACTATAAAATAGCAAATTACAGCGAATTCGATTGAAAAACGCGCTCAAGAGCCCCAAAATACCGAAAATTTGAAGGGTACCCTTATATGGGGGCTACCAAAAAAAAAAAAAATAATAAATAAATAAACCTATATTTATAATTGCTGGTTGTTTTTTGTTTCTCCTGGAAAGATGTGAAACTGGGACTTATTTCTTTACACGTTTAGCCATCGATATGTTTGTAACAGACAAAAGGAAACGAGGTAGACACATAGTTCTTTTTGAGAATATGCATATAATCACATTCTGAGTTGATTTATGCCTGTCCGTCCGCCCGTTTGTCCATGTATTCCATTGTCCATGAACAAAGTACAGGTCGCATATATGATCCGATTTGGATGAAATTTGGCACTAGTCACTTATTTGGCCCAAGGACGGATCCTATGGGAGAAAATCGGTTCAGATTTAGATATAGCTCCCATATATAGTTTCGTCTGATTTAATATAAATGGTGCACCAAACTCCCAATATTTGACCGATTGAGACAGAATTTTGCACAGCGTACTGAAATACTTTCTTAACTGGCTTGTTGCAGAACGGTTGTTCCATAAGCCGAGCTTAAAAATAGATTTCCAAGCGCATCTGTCTTGTGCGCATCTCCTCCAATTTGAAAGACCATGTTCCGAGATGTTGTCTTCTACTCGTTCTTTCCAACTAATTCGTGGCCTTTGAGCGAGCCATCAGTAGGCTCGCATTTATTGCAATTTGAGCTGGGTCATTCTCGCTGCACCTCAATACGACTGTCTATGTCTGTGTATAGATTGTAAAACTTGTGGTTTATTCGACGCCGAAATTCACCGTCGACGCAGATCGGCCCGTAGATCTTTTGGATAATTATTCTTTCAAACACCCCAAGAGCTGTCTCATCTGCTTACGCAAGTACCCATGTTTCAGATCCTTATAACAGCGCTGGTAGTATATTGTATAGTGTGAGTTTGGTCTGGTGGGAGGTGCCCTTGTTTCTAAACTGCTTACTTAGACCATAGTAGCATCTGTTAGCCAAAACTATCCTTCTCCGAATTTCAAAACCTATGTTATTGGTTTTATTTGTGGCGGTACGAAGGTATATAAAATCTTTAACTACCTCGAAGTTCCACAGTTGGTCCGAGTCTACTGGACGTCTTGAGCGTTTATACCATCAGCTTGGACTTCTCGCCATTTACTCCCACTTTGGCAGACTACATCGCTCGATGTCGTCGGCGTAGGCGAGTAACATGTGTTGTTTGGTGTACAGAGTACCATCCCTGTTCACCTTTGCGTATCGTATGACTTTTTCCAGCGGGATGTCAAAAAAAATCACACTATCACCTTGTCTGAATCCTCGTTCGGTATTGACTTTTGCAGGAGTGCCGAACGCAAACATGGCTTTAAACACCTCTGAACGTATAGGGCTGTCGAATGTTGCCAGGTCTGTAGCCGCATTGGTATGGTCCAATATTGTCATTGGCCATTGGCTTCAGTCGTTAACACAGTACACTGGATAGCACTTTATATGCGATGGGAAGAAGACTAATTCCTCTATAGTTGGCACATATCGTCTTGTCTTCTTTTTTGTGCACGGAGCACAGAATGCTGAGGTTCCAATCAGTGGGCATGCATTCCTCTAGCCAAATTTTACTAATCAGCTGGTGCATGCTCCTAAGCAGCATCTGACCACCAGTCTTGAATAGTTCAGCTGCCCATCGGCTCCTGCTTCTTTATTGTTCTTCAGCCGATTGATTGCTATTCTATTCTATTGATACCAGAAGTTTTTCAAAATGCTCCTTCCAGATCCTCAACACGCTGTCTGTATTTGTCACCAAGTTCCCTTCTTCATTTCTACAGGAAGATGTGCCTGCACCAAAGCCTTCGGTTTGGTGTTTTACTCGTTGGCTAAATTTCCGGCTTCATTCTGACTCCTGTACATCTCGATTTGCTCAAATTGTTCTTGTTTTTTCTTCTTTTTTTCAGAAAATACGTTTCTCATCTCTCCTTTTCTCCCGATAATTCTCAATAGCAAGAAGTGTTGTTACTGTCTGCAGTGTTCCCCTATTTCTGCAGCTTGAATTTGCTACTGCTAACTACTGTGTTTTTTGCTGCCGCGAAGTCAATCAACCTGATACCGTGGTCGGATGTTTCTTTGTGGAGGCTGAATTTTCCGATGGTGGGGCCATTTTCCCTTCCGATTTTTGCAGAATTTTACTGTCATGGTCAGGGCAGCGGTCATATGCTGTTTCTAAGCGCTCGTAGAATATGTATGTCTTTGGTCTGCTCATCTTTGTCTTCGGTCGGATCTTGGGCGCAAATAAGACTGATGTAGAATAACTTCGCTTTTATACGGATTATTGTAATTCGCTCATCTACTGGAGTGAATCTGGAGACGAGGTCTTTTATTCTCCTCTTAACCATAAATCCGCATCCAAATTCATGTCTCGTTTCATGGCAGCTATAATACAGTGCGAAATCGTCTGATTTACTTACGCCTGCCCCTTTCCATCGCATTTCCCGTAAGTCAATAATATCGGCTTTGTACTTTTTGAGTATATTCGCCAAAGCGAACACTGCCCCTTTTCTGTACAACCTGCGCACATTTCAAGTGCAGATTCGCAGATCGTGGTTCTTTATACTATTGCGGGGGTCGTCAACATTAGGGGGATTTGGTTTTCTTTTTTGCTTTTTCATAGTAGGGAGGGTTTTCCGAGTGTGGGCAACTAACCCGACGCCTCAACCCTTTTTTATTGTTCTTAAGGGTGAACTCGCGTCACATATCAGCTCTCTATTTCAACGGGTGATGAAAATAGCTACACCAAGTGACACCGTGTGCCAGTGTCCACAATTGAGATGAAAGCATTTAACGTTTCAAATTACAACTGTAACATCATATCTCGTAAATTTTGGTGTTATCTCCTCGGATCGGTGACATACTAGGAGACCATCCCTAACATCAGAAGATAATCTACTACTACACAGGCATTTGTAGTGGGGACATTAGTAGGTGGGCACAATATCTAACACATGCACAGCAAGTGGACTAAGGCCACACGACACGCCGCATTTATTCAAATTTAAAGCTAAGTCACTTGTCTCCGAATTCTCTATGGAAACAGTCCATACAGGTTGCAACCTTTCTGAATTTGGACACAGAAGAGTGAGGATAGATCCACACTTGCTAAATCGACATGGAGTTTTATTCCGATGAAGAATATACATTATTGTACAATGTGATGCTAGATAATTAGTTCCATTTATTAATAATAAAATAAAAAAACAAGAACATTTTAATTAATCTGTATTTCTTTCCTTTTAAGTATAGAACTTAGATATTTGTTTAACAAAAAACATAGAACAATTTAAAAACATGAACACGAATACAGGGTATTATAATTTATGTTTATTATAAACGAAATTTTAAATGCAGAATTACATTAAAGCATAGTAGTATTAAAAAATAATTTCATAACATATTAGTTGTGCTAATTTGGAACATATCTTTATTTTCTTGCTTCTTCATAATGTTGAATATACCAATCGACAGACGTTTTTATGGCCTCTTCAAAATCGGTAAATTTAAAGTCTGGTAAAAATGAGCGCAATTTTTTATTGGAAGCTGTCTTCTTGTATTGTCCATCGGCTTTCGTTGTATCACATTCAAGTTTTCCCTTAAAGTTAAATGCCTTTGCTATGGCTTTAGCAACATCGTAAATAGTAACTTCCTGCTCCTCGTCTACACTTAAAATAATGGGTTCAACACTTTCATAATTTCTCAACACCCATATCATTAACTTAGCCAAATCAATACTGTAAATAAATTGTCTTAATGGTTTACCGGAACCAAACACCGTGAATGTTTTCTCTTCTTCGGCGATTTCTGGATTTTCTTGCATTAATTTGTGCATACGATATATTATACCGGGTATAACATGACTAACATTCGGTTTGTAATTATCGTTTGGTCCAAAAATATTACACGGAATGACTGAAGTAAACATACAACCATATTTATCGTAATAGGCATGATTTTGTATGTCAATTAAACGCTTGGCATACGAGTAACCGTAGTTGGAGGAATGTGGTGGTCCATTATGTACCATAGTCTCATCAATGGGATATTCTGTTTTGTCAGGGAAAATACAGGTGCTGAGACAGGAAACAACTTTTTCACATCCATGTGCGTGGGCGGTTTGTAAAACGTTGTCATTTATTTGAATATTAATACGCTGTAAAAATAGGAGGAAATTCATATGAGCTTTTATTATAATAAATGTATCAATATATGATTTATAATGAAGATGGCGTTAAGTGAGTGGACGCGGCTGGACAATAGAAGAAGTGTAGCGTATTATCACATACTGGTCCGATTTTATGTATGGAGATTCAATGCTATATGGGGCAGGTTGTTGTCGGTGGAGGATTGTGTTCAATCATTATTCTTGAATTGCTTTATCTACATCAGTATGTATTAAATTCTTCCGTACTTGATGCGTTTTTTATTGAGAGGCTCTGTTTTGGACTTTGGATTTCATTCTCACTAGGTCATGAAGATCCTTTCTGATCTTCACGGTCGGTGGACGTCTATTTATTTGGTGAAGATTTGGATTTCCGCTTCTATAGAGCCGGAACCAAATTATGGACCAATCAACCAACACATTTAATGGTAGCCGCATATCCACCGACCAAGTGTACAAGAGATCGATAGGTGTTCATTGTTTTTAATATACCCTCCTACTTTAAATAATATATATAATATATAACTTAATATTGGAAAATGTCTACTTTCACTCTCCATTGCTGCATATTTGAAGACATCTCCATATTAACATTGGTTTCCATTATTTCTATTATTGAATTCCTTGTTATTATCCAACACAACACACCCACCCACTTTCCCCACAGCATACATTTGGAAAAACAACAAAACACTCCAACACTTACCAAAAAATCCAAATTATTGTTCATATTGTGGAACAGGCCACCAACCATCGCAGCCAAATGAATAACACAATTTGGCTTTACCCTCTCGAATAACGCCTTGGTGGCACTTTCATCGGTTAAGTCACAATCCTTGGAGCCGGCAAAATACCATTCTTCTTCGTCACATTTCTCTTGGTCAACAACATCCTGTAATGCTTTGCCCACCAAACCCGTGCCGCCAGTAACCAGAATTTTACGCATTTCTAAACGAAAAAAAAATTATTCAAATAATTTATTTTATTTTTTAATAAACTGTGAAAGTGCCAACCTCAACAAGTTGTTTCTATTTTGGTGCGAAGGAATTATGAAAGCAAAATTAACTGATAAAGAAGAGAACAATAACAAAACGGTCGAAGGTGAATAGGGTTCTATTAGATCGAAAATGACTAACTCAAAATAGGGATTTATAAGTTCGACAATTTAATGAATAATCGATTAATGTAAGTGTGTTATGTCATGTTCACATCAAATGTATTTAAAGGGAAAATATTGTTACGAATATAACATTAGATTTAAGTTAATTTAGATGAATTCCGTTAATTTAAGAATTTGAATTGTAACGTAAATTTCTACTACGCAATTTATTCGAATAACTTCACAACAACAACTACTGTATAGATTTTTCTACATCCTTCCATTTCCTCTTTCATTGTCTATTTTTTTGTCGACGTACAATTCTTGTTAAACGTCATCATTGATGATCGCTTAATTCCTCTTTCTTTGTTACCCCCTCACCTGTATATGTGTTGTTGTTATTGTTTGCTCAATGTAAGTTTGTATGTGTTGTTGTTATTGTTTACTCAATGTAAGTTTGTATGTGTGTTTGTTGCATAGGTAGATTGTTCGTGATCTAGGTGTTACCAGATCGTCTAGAAACTTCTGTAGCTACAAGCAAGGCTCATATAAATAGGGGAAATGGAAAGGCAGTGAGTCAGTTGTGAATCAGATCGCGAATTGAAACCGTCGTGTAAAGTAAAGTGCAAAGTAAAGTTGTGTGAATAAAATCATTGTAATAATCGTAATCAGAACGAACCCGCGTTTTATTTGGTACGAACTGTATCGGGAAATAAAACAACGTCTACACGGGAATAAGTAAAGTCCAAGAACGTAACAATTGGTGTCGGAAGTGAGATTACGATAATACTACGATGAAGTTTAAGGATCTACGAGTGGAAGACTTGAAGAAGGAGCTCAATAAATTGGAATTGTCCTCTACTGGCAACAAGGCTGAACTACAAAAACGTCTGTTGGATGAGTTCGAGCGCCGTGGTATGAACATCGATACATACGAGTTTGACAGTAAGGATGAAGTGGATTTATCGGAAATGGGCGAATCCAACGGTGGAGAAGACTCGTCAGTAGCTACCAGGGGTGACGATTTCAGAGAAATGCTGGCTAAAATGTTTGCGGAAAATTCCAGAATGTTAGTAGAAAACACGAGACGAATGTTCGAACAGAATTCCAGGAAGTTAGATGAACTCAAGTCAGAGAATTGTAGAATGAACGATAAACTCGAGAACATTACAGAAGTTATTGGAAGGAGAGTGGAAACCGTGGAGGTCCAAATTAAAGAGTTGGATAAGAAAGTGCAGTCGGTTGACGAGAAGATTCTGTCTGTGGATGAGAAATTTCTGGTCCACGACCACAGGGTTACGAATCTGGAGAAGAAAATGTCGGAACTGGAAATTAAAGGTGGTCCGGTGCGAGTTCCCGATAACACACTAAAAATCAAACCTCCTGTATTCGACGGCTCTACGTCATTCAATGTTTTCAAGTTACAGTTCGAGACAGTGGCTTCTAGAAATTCGTGGAACGACAGCGACAAAGCGGTTGCACTACTTCTGGCATTGAAGGGCAGTGCTGCTGATGTTATACAGAGTATTCCTGTCGCTTTTAGGTACAACTATGAAGATGTTATTGCTGCACTGGAACGTAAGTACGGTGGCGAACATAAACAAAACATCTACCTTATGGAATTAAGGGGAAGAGTGCAGAGGGCAAACGAGACGTTGCAAGACTTTGCAGATGAGGTGGAACGTTTGGTGCTAATGTCGTATCCAGGAGAGAATCACCCATTGCTGGACCGTATGAAAATCGAAACCTTTGTCATACGTGACCCTGAGATTAAATGTGCAACATATGCGTCACCAAAAGCGTCGTTTGCCGAAACTGTGTCGTTTGCCCTTGCCCAAGAGACGGCAAGAATGATTGTTAAACCCCAGACCCACAAGATTAGCCAACTGGAGACCGAATGTTGCGAACACAAATATCTCGTTAACTTGATCAAGGACGCCGTGAGGCGGGTAATAGAAGAAACAAAGTTAGTAGGGGTGACTAAGCCCAGGGTTAGATGCTACAACTGCGATAAAGCAGGTCATATTGCGCGCGAATGCAGAGCTAAGCGCAAACGATCCAGGTCATCGTCACCACCTCCAACGAAAGATGGTAGAAGAATGGCTCAACAGTCCACCAATGAGTCACCGTTAAACAGAATCGAGCACAGAGAAGGCGGAAAACGCGGTAATGCTGATGCCCTGTCTCGTCGGCCATGCAAGGTAGAATACAGGCACTGCTCAAAGGCCGAGTGCAAAGAGAATATCGTTGATGTCCGACGATTGCAGTTTGAGTCGGGTGAAGATTGGTCGACGGAACAACGAAGAGATCCCATTCTGGGCAAAATAATGTCGGCCATAGAAACGGGCAAGCGACCTAGTCGGAAAGAAATTACCTCCGAAAGCCCTCTTTTAAAATCCTATTGGGCCCAGTGGGACAGTCTACTTATAATAGATGGTTGCCTATATCGCAAATGGGAAAGTGAGGACGGTAAATCTCACCGGAACTTGATCGTCGTCCCAGACTCCAAAATAAGAGATGTCTTGTCGGAGTTTCACGATGGGCCAAGTGGAGGACATCTTGGCATAGCAAAGACCGCTGAAAAGGTAAAGCAGAGATTCTACTGGGTCGGCTGTCAAAAATCCATTGCCGACTGGATCGCCAATTGTGAAAGGTGCATAAGAGCTAAAGGTCCAACACGGAAGAGTCGATGTTACATGCAGCAGTATAATTCAGGAGCCCCTTTTGAAAGAATCGCAATGGATGTAGCTGGACCGTTCCCCACAAGCGACTCTGGGAACCGGTATGTCTTAGTGGTCATGGATTACTTCAGTAAATGGCCAGAGGTTTATGCTATCCCAAATCAAGAAGCCAGGACAATTGTGGATGTGTTCAGCAAAAATTGGATTTGTCGCTATGGTGTTCCATCTGAGGTTCATTCTGATCAAGGTAGGAATTTTGAATCAGCGATCTTCAAGGAAATGTGTGACTCCTACGGAATCAAGAAAACCAGAACGACGCCCCTACATCCACAATCAGATGGCATGGTGGAAAGATTCAATCGCACCCTGGAAGAACATCTACGGAAAGTGGTGGACAGTGGCCAACGAGACTGGGATGAGCATATTCCCAAGTTTTTACTGGCTTATAGATCGGCCATTCATGATTCCACATCCCGGACCCCAGCCAAAGTTCTGTTCGGAAATGAATTAAAGCTACCTGGCGATTTGATATTCGGTGCTACCCCAAACGACGATGTGAACCAAGATGAAGACAGTCAAAACTCTTTTAGTAAAGTCCACGATGCAGTCCGACCTCGAATAAAAATGGTTAGCAACCGCATGAAGGCAAGGTACGATCGAGCGGCAAATACCGATGGGTTTCAAGAAGGGCAACTGGTACTATTGTTCAACCCACAACGAAAGAAAGGACTATGCCCCAAATTGCAAACGCACTGGGAAGGACCCTACAAGATTGTCACGAAAATAAATGACGTCGTTTATCGCATCCAGAGGAGCGACAGTCCCAGGTCGAAGATGAAAGTTGTACATTTGGAGCGGCTGACCCCCTACGGAACGGGAACTGTGCCTATTCGGGACGAACAGGCTTAAGCGGGGGGCAATGTTACGAATATAACATTAGATTTAAGTTAATTTAGATGAATTCCGTTAATTTAAGAATTTGAATTGTAACGTAAATTTCTACTACGCAATTTATTCGAATAACTTCACAACAACAACTACTGTATAGATTTTTCTACATCCTTCCATTTCCTCTTTCATTGTCTATTTTTTTGTCGACGTACAATTCTTGTTAAACGTCATCATTGATGATCGCTTAATTCCTCTTTCTTTGTTACCCCCTCACCTGTATATGTGTTGTTGTTATTGTTTGCTCAATGTAAGTTTGTATGTGTTGTTGTTATTGTTTACTCAATGTAAGTTTGTATGTGTGTTTGTTGCATAGGTAGATTGTTCGTGATCTAGGTGTTACCAGATCGTCTAGAAACTTCTGTAGCTACAAGCAAGGCTCATATAAATAGGGGAAATGGAAAGGCAGTGAGTCAGTTGTGAATCAGATCGCGAATTGAAACCGTCGTGTAAAGTAAAGTGCAAAGTAAAGTTGTGTGAATAAAATCATTGTAATAATCGTAATCAGAACGAACCCGCGTTTTATTTGGTACGAACTGTATCGGGAAATAAAACAACGTCTACACGGGAATAAGTAAAGTCCAAGAACGTAACAATATATATTGTTTGTATTAAAAAAATGGTGAATTTTTAGAAATTTATGAAGGCAAAATGAAAAATAAATTTATAGCCACCCGGATTTATTCTTGCGTTTCCATATTGTTCAGTTAGTTTGAGCATTCAAATTGAATTGAAATGTGTAAAATTCATTTATACATCTCCAATTTGTATGCCAAATACTACATTCTCATTTTAAATAACATACACTTGAAGTGAAAACGTGTCTACGTGTCCAATAAATATACCATGTATTGTTTGTTTAATTGAAATAAAAATGATTTTCACCGCGTTCGTTTGTTCGTTGTAATTACTTTTTTATGGATTTAACAAACATTTCACGTTATTCCGTAATGGATTGTAGGGAGAAATCATAACCTTTCATTTTTCGCGTTTTTAGTTTTGTGTTGGAAAAATGTCACATAAACAAACCAGTTTATTTCATATTTGACAGAAGAAGCCACCACCTACGTAGTCGCTCTTTGTTCTTCAACTCAAGCTGTCCTACCTTGTATTGTTGTACCATGGCCTACTGTTTAAAATAGTTCTCAGAAAACAATACCATCCGATATTTGGTATTTAAAGCAAAGATAGTTCGGCAGCTTCAGAAAGTAATAGATATCCCGTGAAAACATTCTCAGTTAATTGAAGTCAACCCAATTGTTGATATTTTGACAGATCTATATGAATTCTTTATCTTAGGAGATAGATAGCCGCAATTAAAATTTCTCGAAAATCTTCATTTACTCAGACGCACAGTGGGTTAGAGTACCATGTTTTCTTGGATCAAATCAGGGAAGCTATGTTAGAATATTTTTTCTTTATTTTTCAGTTAATACCATTAAAATAAGTTTAAAAAAATGTTTTCTAAGTATATTTGAGTATAATTTTATTAAGTAGTGCCAAATATCAGTGTAGGTATATAGTGCAAGGAGTACAATATGATAACTTAAGCATTGAATTTTATACATCTTAAAGTTAATCATCCACATCGTCATCATCCGCAGCCATGGATGGTCCGTATGACGAATTTTCAGGTTTTCGACTGTCAAAAAGGTGTAAACGTCGTACCTGTATAAAATGTAGTAAACGTCATTTATTTCAATATTATCACCATATACAGTAATTTTCAAGAACATATATTATTTTTACTGTATATCTGGCTATTCTTTACTAGAACTGATAAAAAATTCAGAATTTTTTTAAGAAAAAAATGTTGATATTCGATATGAATTTGAGTAAAGCATACGTTATTTTCAAATCGATAAATGTAAATAGCTATTTTTTAAAAAACATAATGGTTTTGAGTGAGTTTCCGACGTTTCTGACGTATGTATTATACGTCGGAAATGTATGTCATTTACGTCACTGTTTCTGACAGGCCATCTCTGTCCGCAGCATCACCAACTTCTGATAATTGCTCAATATGTAAAGGGGCATTTGACACAATTTCGGGTCCGTGAATAAAAAACTTGTGCAAAGTGGTAGGCATATTATACCAAGGATACGTTTCAACAAAAAGTCGTCCTGTATTGTGTGCATATATTTGAAATTTTTCATTATTAATCTCATGGCCACTGGATACAGCTATAACCGACACGTGCATTTTTATTAAATTAACATATATTTTTGTTATTTCGGCAGATTTTTTTTAGCGTTTTGGTGCGTTTTTTTGATTTCTTTAGCTAAAAATGTCATCTTGTCATTCATTGTTTGAGCGCTCGAATTCATCATAAGCTTCGACGATTATAAAAAACAACGTTCGAACTTGTACCTATAAAACAATGTTAATAAAGAACCCTTTTACCCGACTACTTGAAATTGCACAACACAATCACTATTTGTCAAAACAATGAATATTATTAAAATAAACAAAAACAAAATATTATTGTAACAAATAATATTATTAAAAGAAACAAAAATAACAACAATAAAATAATTAGAAAAAATAACATGAAAAACAAGAAAACACAACACTCAACAACAGCACCAGCCACGAGATCAATGTGACTTTTAGCTAATTTGACTGCTGCAAAACTTGTATTAAACAATGCATAGCTTCTAAAAGGCACAAAAGGGCAGCGTAAAATTTTGCAATACACACAGATTTATGTCCTCTTTAATATAAACCAAAAATTATGACACGAATGTGGACGAATAATAACTATTTATCCATTTAAAATAAAAAAATATTCATTTTTTTGGCATTTTCAATATAAATAACTAAATCTTAATCACTTCCAAACACAATTTCATACTCAAATGTTAACGAAGTATTTGCAAAATAACAGAAACTTCATGGTTCCATTGAAAAATGTTTAAATTTTACAATAAATAAATAAAATTTTCAACTGGAACGTTTTCACTTTTTCAGCCTTTTTTGGCACAAAAACTTCTATGAAGTTTGACTTTGAAGTTTCACTACAAAAATGTAGATGTAGAATTTTATATACTTTAACCGTGTGCAAAAATTTTTAACGATACTTAAAATTTAATTTTTTAATTAATCCAAGGAAACAGGGTATTCTAACCCACTGTGAGACGTTTAAATGAATTTTGGAACAGACCAGAGCTCTCCTTGAACCGAGTATAGAAAATTAAGCACAATTGTATTTGTTCAGTACCATTTTAATCGTTCATCCAGTATAGATTTAATTCATTGAAAATGCTCTTTTAATAAAATTGATTACCAAAGAAAAACAGAATTTTTAATTCTCAATATGGAGCTTTGTACGATCAGTGACTTTTGACATAAAAACCTTTAAGACCCGTTCCGTGGACGTTTTGAATTTTTTTACAATAAGTAGGCCCTGATTATAACGGGTTCCTTGCCGAAATCCATACTTGCGGATATATAATTCTCTAAGCAATGTGAATATACATTTAAGGGGACCCCCCCCCATTCTCGGGGTTAAAATTTTTATTGATATAATTCGAATCTACACTGATTAAAGAATGTCTCTACAAAATTTCAAGTGAAAATCTCAAGAACTCTTGAAGATATAGCTAGATTTATTGTGTCAGCATCAAGTGACGTCTGAAGGGCTTCTCAAACTTTAAGGGGACCCCCCCATTCTCGGGGTCAAATTTTTTTTTGATTTAATTCGATTCTACACTAATACAAGAATGTCTCTACAAAATTTCAAGTGAAAATCTCAAGAACTCTTGAAGATATAACCGATTTATTGTGTCAGCATCAAGTGACGGCTAAAGGGCTTCTCAAACTTTAAACGCGTTTTTCTCTTTTGCGAATGGCGGGCACGATAACTCAAAAACTAATAACCCAATCGATTTCAAATTTTTACACGTTTCTCTGTGAGTGTATAGCTATCGCATGAACTAGGATAAAGCCAATCGGTGAAGATCTTCCTTATTTTTTTTAACTTGGTTTTTGGTCAAAATTCTGCGATTTTTCAAAAATATTTTTTCAAAGGTCCGCCATTTTGTTAATTTTAGAGCGAAGTCAATAATCCTAGTTCATACGAGAGCCAGACATGTACTATTTCTAACACCGTTGGAATTTTCGGATTCCGATGATCCAGTGAAGAGTTATCATGCCCGCCATCAAAAATAAGGACTTTTCTTTAATTACAAAAAACCACAACAAAACAATAACAAAATTTGTTTGTAAATTATTTTTCTTCTTTTTTAAATCTTCAAATATATATGTGCAAAGATGCAAACCTTAACAAGCATTGGTATTGATTTACCAGCCCATTGAAAATCTTGAAAAATTAAAATCGAGAATGGGTGGGGTTCCCTTAAGGAGGTTGAAGGCTGGATTACAGTCAATACATCCTGAGATATAGAATTTGTTCCATGAACAAGAAAAATTATATTTCAGTTTAAAATGTAATATTTTGGAATTCACAAAATGAAATTGAAAAACCTGAATAAATGTCTATGAAATTTATATTTCTATTACCAATAATATGAGAAACACATATGAAAATGCTGGAACTTGCGAGTTATTCCATGAAGAAAGATTTGTTTTCTCAAACATTCCCAGGAGGCAGATTAACTAAATTGAAAACGATTTTCAATTTACTTAAGGGAACCCCCATTCTCGATTTTAATTTTTCAAGATTTTCAATGGGCTGGTAAATCAATATCAATGCTTGTTACGGTTTGTAACTTTGCACATATATAACTGAAGATTTAAAACAGAAGAAAAATAATTTACAAACAATTTTTGTTATTGTTTTGTTGTCGTTTTTTGTAATTAAATAGAAGTCCTTATTTTTGATGGCGGGCATGATAAGTCCTCACTGGAAAATCGGAATCCGAAAATTCCAACGGTGTTAGAAAGAGTACATGTCTGGCTCTCGTATGAACTAGAATTATTGACTTCGCTCTAAAATTAACAAAATGGCGGACCTTTGAAAAAAACTTTTTTGGAAAATCGCTGATTTTTGACCAAAAACCAAGTAAAAAAATAAGGGAGATCTTCACCGATTGGCTTTATCCTAGTTCATACGATAGCTATACACTCACAGAGAAACGTATAAAAATTTGGAATCGATTATTAGTTTTTGAGTTATCGTGCCCGCCATTCGCAAAAGAGAACCAGTAAGGAAAGTAGTAAAGTCGGACGGGGCCGACTATATGATACCCTTCACCACTATGGGTATATTAAACAGGACTATTATCATGAAATTGTATGAAATACAACATGTGATGTTTATCTAAATGTGAAACGACCTAGATCTATCCATAAACATGTCTTTCGTTTGTTACAATGAAACAAATTTATGTAAATCGACTTCAAACAAATATCAATAGGTCATCCGTTGGGCTAGGTCTGTACTTCTAGAAAACCCAACTATGTTATTCATGCTCAATTTTGTACGATGTGCAAAATTTGATGTCAATCTAACAAATATGAGGAATTTGATGCACAATTTACTTATATATGGATGCTATATCCAAATATGAACCGATTTCAACGAAACTTGTCACAGTTTAGGTTATACTGATTTCAATACGTTTTGTTCCTATCAGCCATATATTGGTTCCTTGGTGCGTCAATTACTGAAAATCAATCTATAATATAAGGGAGCTATATCTAAATCTCAACCGATTTTCACTAAACTTGGCACACATCATTCTGGATTAAATTCAAAGCGCTATGCAACATAAGAACTTGGTACATTATTTAGATTAAATCGGACGAAAATATATATATATATATATATCTAGACCTGAATCGATTTTCACGAAACTCAGCACACATCATTCCAGCATCAATTCAGTACGTTATGCAAATTTTGCGCAAATCGAAAGATATATAGGGACTTTGGTGCACCATTTACATTAAATCGGACGAAACTATATATGGGAGCTATATCTTAATCTGGACCGATTTTCACGAAACTTGGCACACATCATTCTGGATTAAATTCAAAATGCTATGCAACATAAGAACTTGATACATTATTTAGATTAAATCGGACGAAAATATATATATCTAGATCTGAATCGATTTTCACGAAACTTGGCAGACATCACTCTAGGCTCAATTCAGTACGTTATGTCAAATTTCGTGCAAATCGAAAGATATATAGGGACTTTGGTGCACCATTTACATTAAATCGGACGAAACTATATATGGGAGCTATATCTAAATCTGGACCGATTTTCAGGAAATTTGGCAGACATCACTCTATGCTCAATTCAGTACGTTATTTCACAATTTACATGAAATCCGGCGAAACTATATATGGGAGCTATATCTAAATCTGGACCGATTTTCACGAAATTTGGCAGACATCACTCTATGCTCAATTCAGTACGTTATTTCAAATTTCGTGCAAATCGAAAGATATATAGGGACTTTGTTGCACAATTTACATAAAATCGGACGAAACTATATATGGGAGCTATATCTAAATCTGGACCGATTTTCACGAAATTTGGCAGACATCACTCTATGCTCAATTCAGTACGTTATTTCAAATTTCGTGCAAATCGAAAGATATATAGGGACTTTGTTGCACAATTTACATAAAATCGGACGAAACTATATATGGGAGCTATATCTAAATCTTTACCGATTTTCACGAAATTTGGCAGACATCATTCAAGGCTCAATTCAGTACGTTATGTCCAATTTCGTGCAAATCGAAATATATATAGGGACTTTGTTGCAAAATTTACATGGAATCGGACGAAACTATATATGGGAGCTATATCTAAATCTGGACCGATTTTCTCGAAACTTAGCACACATCATTCTAGGCTCAATTCAGTACGCTGTGCCAAATTTCGTGCAAATCGAAAGATATATAGGAATTTTGGTGCACCGTTTACATGAAATCGGACGAAACTATATATGGGAGCTATATCTAAATCTCGACCGATTTTCACGAAACTTGGCAGACATCATTCTAGACCTAAATGATTGTACAGCCTAATCATTTAGGTCTAGAATGATTCTAGAATGATTTCGTTCAAATCGGAAGATATATAGGGACCGTTTACATTAAATCGGTTAAATATATATATGGGAGCTATATCTAAATCGGGACCGATTTTTACCAATTTCAATAGGGTTCGTCCTTGGGCCAAACAAATGAGCTGTGCCAAATTTCATCCAATTCGGATCATAAATGCGACCTGTACTTTGCTCACAAAAATACATGGACAGACGGACGGACATGCATAAATCGACTTAAACAGTGATTCTATGCATATTCTCAAAAGGAACCATGGGTCTATCTCGTTTCCTTTTGCCTGTTACAAACATATGCACAAAGACATAATACCCTGTACCACAGTGTGGTGAAGGGTATAAAAACGCGTTTAAAGTTTAATTTTGTTTGTGCCCTTAAACATGATATAATATACAACGTAATAAATTTTGTAATCTTTTCTAGAAACCCAAGGTTTTTTAATCATAATCTAAATTGGATTTAAACCACTTTGAAAGTAAACGAATCATTCTTTGCATCTTGATTTCTAGAATCAAAGGGAGAACAATCTCAAGATGTTTCTTCCACATTGTTCTTTTCTAGAGAACATAACGGCCTTAACTGACATAAATTTATGCCCTACTATAGACATTTTTGGAATAACTCCCAGAAAACAATACTCTCTATTTTTTTTTTTTTTGTGTAGAAAGTTGTATGCACATTTTGGGGATCTAAAACCCACTCTTTGATATTGTCACCACAGGTCAAAGCATTTTCGGCTTTTTGAAGGGTCTAGGCGAATTTTTCAAAAGAAATACTTGTAATTCAAATTGTGTTCATATTTTAATACAGCCCTCATAAAAAGGTATCGCCCCATCTTCGGTGCTATAAAGAGCCTAGTAAATTTTTTTCAAAGAAGTGTCTACAACTTTCTAGTACGATAACACCATGAGGTGGGCATTTAAAATGTAAGTAATTGTCTGGGATTCTTCTAAATAGACTGCTCTGCTATGGTAAATTTTTGGAAGATTTTACACCCAATGAGAACCAAATTAAAGTCGAATCTGTTAAAAACGTGCCACGGACACAGCATATCTGATCACTGACCTATCGCGTTATAAAAAGCTGGTTTATTGCAGATAACTATGGTTCAGGCGATAATTTTGTCCATGTAGTCAATAGTATGATCGTACTATCGTTGCGGATATTTTCATTTTCGCTTGGAAGAATTCCACTAGATACATGAGATAGGAGTTGAATTTTTCAATTATGCCCTCAAAGACAGAGTCTCGTCGTTCAATCATCGGCATACGTAACGATCTGGATGGAATGATAAATATAATCCAATCTTGTGAAAATATCTGTTTCACTATATAGGGTTCGGATTTCATGATGATCAAACGTTTAAATCATGCTTCTATGGCACTGTCAGTTCTGGTTGAACCTTGGAGATGGCGTGCAACGCCCTGGCTGTGTTATGTTGCTTACCGAACACATGTTGATGATTTGAAACGGGATGGCAGTCGTTATTGCCGACCAAATAAATTTGGTTTGTCATGTCTTAGCGCTCGGCGCATGTGATTTTAAACCATGTAGTACTTTATGTTACCATACCCGGTATGTTCGATAAATGGTTGATTGAAATGAAAGTTTAAGAGCGACTAAACCATTGCCCACAGTAAACTATATCCGGTTTCAATGTTAAATACTTCAGATTCTATAAACATTTTTCCCCGCAAAATTATTTTCTGCAGAACAGATGCACATTCCGGAACAGATATATTAGGTGTTAAGTACTTCAGATCCCCCGAAGGCAAATATGCCGAAAAATATGCCATTCGATGTAGTCTCACCAACCAGCAGTGAAAATATTTGAGGTAACCTGATCAGAATCACGAGACGAGACATATTACCCTCAAAACCGAAATAAATAAACGGTCATACATAATTGTGTCAACCCAATCGTAGAACGCGATAGTGGGTTTTTTCTTACAATTTATATTAATTTGATTGAAGGCAAGACTTGTATGTTAAAACATCTTGTCAACTCTAAACAGTCTTTATATATGTCATTTCTATTATTTTCTACAAACAAATTTAAATGTCGTTGTTTTTTATTGAACCATGATGTCATCCAAAAAAAGAACTTTCTTTAATTTTTCATAGAAGAAACAATTCGTTTTTTTAATAGGGAAATTCTATTCAGGCATAACAAAATAATGGATTTCTAACAATTTTCCGAAAGCTTCTCATGTTTAGTTCTTCCGTAAAGAATCTAAATGCGATGAGTAATTGATTTTTATTACAAATGCTAGCGTTTAGTGAGGCGTAAAGTCGTTCTCAGTGTGTTTAGTTGCCGTGACGAATTGTTGACATATCGATTAAAAAACTTAAATACACATTAAATTGAAAAACTATACGTTCAGGGCTTGAGATTTGATATGGTTTTAAAGTAAAGCACAATGCGGTAATTTTATATTTTGGGTGTTTTGAAATGGAAACTGACTTTGTATTAGGTTAGGTATTTTATGAAATCAGAAAGTAGATGTTCAAATTTTGTTTTACCGTTGTTTTTTAACAGTGATGTTGACATTTTCTTTTTAAGAAGAAGGTGGCGCCCAACGTTTTTTTGAACCGGATATTCAGATAATAAAACCGGTTTTAACAGTGATGTTGACATTTTTGAAGTCCTTTTAAAAGGAAGCTGGCGCCCAATATCTTATTAGTATTCAGTGTCTATTTGTTTACGAAAATGGAAGGGGATCATAGGCTGTTTTAGGGTCATAGAATTTGTGTGCTAGGAAAATATATTCATCTAAAAGTTCATTCTTCTCTCAGTTTGGTTTTGCAATTAAGACAATACAAATTCAAGTCATCTTCCTTTCCAACCTCTGCATTATTATTTTCCCCCTGATTCACTGCCGTTTATAAATGAAGAATTGTTCTTTAGCTCAATTATTGGTTCACCATATTGAACTACAATATAGAGATGTGAACAAAAAAATCCAAACACCAATAAAACATTTGAAAAATGAGTTTATGACTGCTTCTTTTTCTTCAATCCGTTGCATTGGTTTGCAAATAACTAGGCGACATCTGTTTATTGCTTTCGCAGAACTATAACACTTTTAGGTGTTGCAGGGATCACTTATGTGGTCCTTCCTTTGTATTAATGGTTTTAGTTGATTTTCTTACACCCTCACACACACTCTTTCACTTCTCTCTCTCTCTCGTTTTATATTGGCCACTCAAAAACCGAAAAAGCACATTTTGAAAATATGTTACAATTTATGGTTAAAGTCGGATTATTTATTGTTATAAGTTACCGCAGTGTTGAAGCAGCGACAGTTGTAGTAACTGCGAAGCAATATCGAATGGCAACACTTGTTAGTCATCTTTACTTCCGCATCCTGACTAGCCATCGATACTTTGAATTTATTCGTTCATGACATTCTTAACCATTTATAGTGAAATGTGTGAGTGTGATTATGTAAGAACTAATCAAAATGTTATATGTTAAGCAGGTTTTCATTAAAAAAAACTACGAAAAGGAGGGATAAATGTTGGAGTTTCAGGAAAAGGTGAGAAGGAATTAGGAAAAATTTCTTCTATCAAGTATGTCCGATTTATTGTGTCAGCATCAAGTGACGGCTAAAGGGCTTCTCAAACTTTAAACGGGTTTTTCTCTTTCTCAAAAACTAATAACGCAATCGATTCCAAATTTGTACACGTTTCTCTTTGAGTGTATAGCTATCGTATGAACTAGGATAAAGCCAATCGGTGAAGATCTTCCTTATTTTTTAACTTGGTTTTTGGTCAAAAATCGGAGATTTTCCAAAAATATTTTTTCAAACGTCCGCCATTTTGTTAATTTTAGAGCGAAGTCAATAATCCTAGTTCAAACGAGAGCCAGACATGTACTCTTTCTAACACCGTTGGAATTTTCGGATTCCGATGTTCCAGTGAGGAGTTATCATGTCCGCCATCAAAAATAAGGAATTTTCTTTAATTACAAAAAACAACAACAAAGCAATAACAAAAATATTTTTGTTAATTATTTTTCTTCTCTTTTAAATCTTCAAATATATATGTGCAAAGTGACAAACCTTGACAAGCATTGGTATTGATTTACCAGCCCATTGAAAATCTTGAAAAATTAAAATCGAGAATGGGTGGGGTTCCCTTAATATAGAAAATAATTTTCCGAATGTACCAGAAATTGGTAGAATTAGTAGAAAATAATAAATAATTCTTAAAATAAACAAATATTTGAAAATAAAACTCAAAAGATTTTTAATTTTTTTTTACCTAAAGGCTCGATTTCGAAAGGTTCTATTAAAAAAGGACGCATTTTTTCCATTTGGTGTGGAAATATCGATTAATTATGACATTTATTATATCAAATCGATTATTCGAGTAGTACAAAATATATCTGATCTAAAGATATATCAGTCACAAAATGAATGAACAGAGATAAACGCCTATGTTGACCAGTAAATGTTTATAGCAGACGGCAAACATTGTGATGCTCAACACAAAATTTTGCAGGTTAAAATAGATAAAATGAACCTTATTATATTAAAAAAAATATTTTTTTCGGAGAAATATTGTCATGTTTAACAGATTGTAAGGTCCCTGAGAATCAATCAACAGAATCATAGCTATGTGTTGTATACTGGTCAACAAAGGCGTTTATCTTTGTACATTCTTGTGACTGATATGTTTTTAGTTAAAATATATGGTTTGTTCCAGAATGTAAAATTGTTTAACTACGATAACAATTTTTCCTTTATGATATCAGAAAAAATACTAAAAAATTAGTAGATTCTAGCAACACGAGAACAGACCAATTTTTTGTACTACTCAAGCAATCGATTTGATATAATAAATGCCAGTATTAATCGATATTTCCTCACATACTGTAAAAATATTCCGTTATTTTGTTTTTACAGAGAACTGCAGAGCTAATCAACAAATACACCAATACTGACCATAATTTAAATGTTAGTACTATATATTTTCTGTGTTTTAGCACGTATTTCTAAAAAACTACCTCCATATCTCAACACTACACACCAATCTAACACAAATCTAGTTCTATACAAATTTTGGTAACATTGTTTGCCTTTCGTATTCTTGTAGTACTTATTTCCAAATTTCATGATTCGATCTCCGATTCGATACCGTTTAGTACTCATTAATATAAATCCAATAGAAACCATATTTCCCAATTTCACGATTTCAGCCCGATCGTTTCATCCAAATATAATTGTACCAAATTTAATGCCATTTAGAAAACATTTGTACAAAATTTCCAAAACTTCCTACATATCTCCATCCTACACTCCAACAGAGATTCTAACTCCAAATTTCAGAATCCCAGCTCTATAGGTTATCCAAAAATTCAAATTGTACCAAATATAGTACAATTTAGTACTTTTCGTAGACATTTTTAAAACTACCTACATGTCGCTACACTCCGACGGCAAGTTTCAAATTTCAGGATTCCAGCTCCATCCGTTTCAATAAATTTAAATTGTACCAAATTAAGTACTGTTTGTTACTTTTCGTATACATGAGTACACGCTTTCAAAACCACCTCCTTATATCGACCCTACTTCTCCACCTGAATTCCCATTCCAAATTTCAAGTTTTTAGCTCTATCCATTCACATGAACGAAATTGCAACAGAATTTAGTACTTTTTTGATACTTATAGTTCGAATGTCTTAAAACCCTTTGCTACATCTATTCTACACTCCATTAATAACCTACAATCCAAATTTCGGAGTTCTATCTCCACCGGCTCGCCAATTACAAATGATATAGTATTTAGTACTTTTCGTGCCGTTATACTAGGAATTAAGAAAAAAAAAGAAAATAGCCTTATCTGACACCTTTGCACCAAGAGTGACCCTCACGTAAAATTTCACTATTCTAGCTTAGCCGTTTCATTTGGGCGTTGATTAGTATAGATTTACTGGTAATATTGAGAAAAGACCACCATGAAAAATAGCGTCTTGTAATAATTGAAGTCAGTTTCAATAAATTTAGGATGGAAAGACATACAAGGATTCGAGTTGAAAGGACGAAATGTTCTACAAAAAATCCTCATTCGATTTTACTGCAGAAATGCAATCTTAAAGTCGTTTCATCGCCAATAGAATTTTTTCAAGCTTAGACAATGACCTTGATTTTGTCTCAATAAATAAATTTCGTATTGTGTTACAAGCTCTCCAAGATTAAAAAAATAGAAAAATAAATCTCCGCAAAAGGAAAAAAGGAAATTCGGTTACGCGCCTATACCGACATTTATTTGCCAGGAAGGGGGACATGGAAAAATACCAATTTGAACATTAACTGTACTGTAGCGAATGGCTACAAACTTCCGATGTAATGAAATAGCGAACTCTTTATAAGGGGCATATGTCAGGTGAGGATATGTAAAAGTGCACATATACCGACAATATTTACTAGAAATTCTAAATTCCAGCAATTTTTATAAAAAATCTTACGAAAATTTTTAGCGAATATACCAAAGCCTTGACCTACTGATTTCTGATTTTAGTTTGCATATTTATTTCTTTTCCTATTTTATGGTGGGGATCAAATAAGTATTTCGGTTCATTATTCATCTTTTGTAAATATATATTTTGTAATTATTATTAATATTGAATTATTCTCAGGCGTATATTGATCTTGTAATATATTATTGACAGTTAAGGCTTCATTATTACTGAATGCATAAATAAATCCTTACATCCCCATTATATCGACAATTTGTACCGTTTATGAGGTACTGTATTTAAATGAGAGTATCCAGCAAATAAAATTATAGTCAATATAGAAGATAGACTTTCCACCCAATAATAAACTAAAATGTGGAACTATAATCGATTCTGTTGTATAATGACATCAAAATACAGAAAATCGGAGGGTATATAATGGCTATGAAAGATAATGTGATTGCAAGAGACGGACAAACTTGGCTAATTAATTTGTATTTTAATGAACATTTAGTAGATTAAAATATTAATATATTACAAATGTTAATTGAAACACGTAATAAAATTTATATTATTTATAATATCGAAAGATTCATGTCACTGATTACGATTAAAATCATGTAAAGTGAATTTTTATTATTTTATTAAAATATGCACAAGAAATTACATGCGGTTTGTGTTGACCACAGTTAAGTGAGTTCAAACGTAATGCTGAGATAAAAATATAATTTTCTTAATCTCCTTAGGCTATTTTAAATGCAGATAGCAACCGCAATTATTTGAATCATTTATGATATTTGTCATCTCTAGAATTTTTTCTTTACCGCAATGAGTCCCATCGGTAAAAAGTGATTGAAAATATTGGGGAAAAGGAACTATATAAATCGAATAGGGTTCTTATTTTCACATTGCTCTTCTGGTCATATCTATTTTAAAGTCAAATTTTATAAATACATAACATGAGTAACTGATTCGACATGGAGGGAAAATATTTATTATTGGACTATAAATAAACAAGAGTTATTTACATTAACCACAAAACCGTCGTAATTCTGAAATATGCTGACTGAGCTCTTGAGTCGAGCAACAGCAAAACTAGATATCATGAAGAACACATACTGGAAATACATTAGCTACTTTTGTCAAAAAAGTTTTTGAGCAAACATTTTTAAAAATTATCAGTTTACTTTTGTCACCGGAACTTAAATAAATGTCATGGTATAATAATAGAAGGTAACAGCAAGTGTTGTTGTACAAAAAACGATACAACAACCACATGGAAATTTGTTGTTGTAAGTTCTACTAGTGTCAACTCATTTGACAGAAAAATGTAAACAAACAAACAAATTATCATCAAATTATATTTATTTTGAAAATGAAATATTTTCGAATCCTCAAAATAAAAATTGAAAAACATGAATGAAAATCTTTCAAAGTTATATTTCTATCGCTTCCACATCTTTCCTATAACTGAGCCATTGTCACATATATGTGTAACACATATGAAAATGCCGGGAATAGCGAGTTATTCCTTGAAGAAAGATTTGCTTCCTGAAACTTTCCCAGCAGGCAGATTGAGTACATTGAATACGGGAGCATATTTAATAAAGAACAATTTCAAATTGTATGCGTTCCCAATTTTCCTGTTGGGTGATTTTTAAAACCATAATTTGTCAAATTCATATTGACACTAGTATTACGTTGGAATCAAATCAGCTGGGATTTGCTGTTACCTTTTATAATTGTACCATGAATAAATGTCTAGAATATTATAATTGTGAATAATCTTGGGTCTGTGGAAATTCGTATTATAAGGACAAACTGATATTTCTGTATGGGCTGGTTTTGTGGAAATTCTTACTATAAGGGTACGTTAAAGTTGTAGAATTAACATTGATAATATTTTCTTTGTTATTAATTTATTTTTTCAAAAAATCCATTTCGGATTACCATCCAGCTGCATGTTTAGAAATTAATAAATATTAAACCATCATCGGAATATTTCATAAAAATATCCATTAATGAACAAATTTCATCAAGTACCATAAATTTCCGATTTGTCTATGCCGGATTAACACTTTACGATTCTTTTGAACTCGAAAGCAATCAATGAATGCACTGTGTCTTCCTCTCGGATTAACATTGAAATCTCCAGAAACAATCAATTAAGCGATTTGTCTTAAATATTGAATGTGCACTTCATTTCAAGTGCAGATAAAATCATTCCCTCCCTAAAAAATTAAGGGGAAAATGCATTGACGGTTCTCATAGAGAAGAAGAAGACGAAAACGGATTTAGTTGTTGGGAAGTGATGGCTTTCATTTTTAAAATATTGAAAACATTATTTTTAATATAAATGGAAAATTTTATAAAGTAAAGAGGGTTTCCAATAAAATGTGTTATTTTGATTTATCCGTTATTTCGGCAGCTGTTAATTCTAAAGCTTTGCCCTTTGACATTTTACTATTTTTTATCGATGGTATTGAGAGGGACAAAGTTTCATTTCAAAATACGTCGCTACTTGCTACGAAACCATTGGCCGTTGATCGCAAAAGTTTACGGACTCGATTTTCTATCTATCACGGCGATTTATTCCTTTGTGGACAAGAACTTGTGTATATATTTATAATTATTTTTTCGCTCTCCAAGCAACCGTATTGCCAAACTAGCAACTTCAATGGGAAATTTGGCTAAAACGTTCAAAATATGGCGGCTATGTCAATACGGGAATGTAGAAAATTCAGTGGTAAACCTAAAAATTAAAAAAAAGGGGACAGGGATATATCAAAACTTGGACAGTTTACCGCAAGAAATGTGTTTTTATTCTCCATTATCCTGGAATGCAAAATTTTAGAAACTTCGGTGGGGAAAGTCTAGGCTGTACGGCATGGGCATATTGTACAATAATTCGACTTCTCGTGTTCGTTTTCGAATTTCTCCGAAGACTTCGTGCAAATAAATTATGATGTAGCACTCAGGGCAGGCATTTGTTTTGAAGTTCTCCATTTTCGAGCTTTGCACGTACGCTGCTACTACTCCTATGATGTTTGGTATTGAAAATGCTATATACCAGTTTACTTTTTTGTATAGCTTCCAAATTTTGTTATATTAGGAAACTAAATTTTCAACCAAATTGGTTGTAATTTAGTATTTTGGACGCTAAATGGGTAGCGTCTCTTCCCACCAAAAATTATAAATATCGGTTCATTTTTAAGGTTAGTCCCAATCAGCAACGGCCCCTAGGGCTGCCCTCTTGCTTACCTCCATGGTCCCAATGCAATGGTACCTTCCTTGAACTGGAAAATAATGGTTTGCAAGCTATGCAGATTGTGCAGGCCTAGAGTGGCCGAGGTAGCAACCGATATGACAGTGCTGATGCTGCTGAAAAATAGGTTGGCACACAGCCGTCCTCCATTCATTCGAGTTGGTGAACGTGGTATAAGGTATTCGAGTACAGTTAAATATCTCGGAATAACGGTGACGAGCGTTGCAAGTGCTGATTGGCGCCACACCGCATGATCTTGAGGTGAGATGTAGGGCCTTCTGATCTGGTGGATGGGGATAGTAGGCGGTACAACACTATCCTTCGCGAGTGTGATGTTGATAGGTGGAGGACTAGGTGGACGAACAGTGACAATGGGAGGGTGACGTACGAAGTAATTCGTGACGCAATGTTCGTAGTGGACCGGCCAGACTTTCGTGAAGCCTGCCCGTGAGGGCGGTTTCGTTGAATGTTTGTGTTGTGGTATTCGTTGCCGCGGTCCTTGGTGCAGTCCGTGAGGACAGTATGTTAATTGTTTGTGTTCTGTGTCTTTGTATATCGTCATTGCTGCCAGCAGAAGTTTTCTGCTTGTCACTTGTGGTTTTGCTGCTTTGGAAATGCGGTAAGTATATTATGTCGTCCGTTTTTGTATTGGGATACCAGCCCGGACTTGTGTCAAACTGGGGGAGGCTTTGGTCTCGAGCCTGATTGGAGGTGTCAGGTACCCCTGGATCTGTCGATCCAGCCTGACAGTTGGTGTGGTCCCCTAGGGAGCTTCGCAGGGGTTGTGGTTTCGCCTCTCACCAATGGGGGGAGTGTGCCTTCTGTATGCTCTCCAAATTCTCTCCGATTTCCAGTATTTTGGTATATTGTATTCTTATTTGGTAACAAATCTCCCTATGGAAAAATGTAAATATAAATATTACTCGAAATTTTCAGTTCATACCTCTAAGTATGGCATTCTAAAACGATTTAGCCATCTTTTGCAATCATTTCACTTTCGAACCTGACGATAATGAAATATATCGGTCCACATTTAGACATAACCACCAAATACTGATATCTTCGGTATTTTTATGTATCTTATAGAAGAAAGGTATTAAGATACAAAACAAAAATATTGAGTTCGAAATTCAGCTATTTCGGTTCTTAATTAGGCATAGCCCTTCATATAATGATAACCACAAATATTGGCTAATTCCTACACCATGTAATCAATATTGGTCCCGCTTTAGGTATAGCCTCATATAACTTTGTCCCCAAAATTGCAGTATTTTGAAGATTTTAGTCACATTTTCCACCGTACCATGCGTAATTAATATCGGTCCACGTTTTGGTTTTTGAGATTTTTGGAAAAATCGCCATTATAAATTGCTGAAATTTGTATTGGGTGTACATTATGGTTAACATCAATCGATTTGTAGTATAGGTCCACATCTTGGCATGTTCCCTATATTTTCATTTCAAGTACCTGTCAGTATACCTATGGTGGAGGGTTTTCAAAATTTGTTCCGACCGAACTTTCACTTGTTTTGGCCTACAAATATTCTACAGAAATATCGTTCACAAGATCTGAAGACAAGAAATCGAGATTCGTATAATTTCATCGTCATTTCCATTTTTACCCGACACTTTTTCAGAAAAACTTATAGCATTAATATATCTCATTATGCTAAAGACGCTAATTCGCTATTCGCTGAAAGCAGATCTGGGTCACTTAATATTTTATCAACCGAATAAATTTATATGCATATCACTTGAAATCGAACAACTACATTTTCTGCTCAAGAGTCAACTTGAATACCTCTTACAGGTGTCTATATAAAATCTATTTGTCCTTCTCTGCCTTTTGTACCCACTGTGCCCCTTAATACACTTGTAACAATGAAGAAAAAAACTAAAAAATTGTGTTTTAGTTTTTTGTTGTTTTTGCTTTGACACTTTATTGTGGCGTTAGAAATTTGTGCATCCCGTTGGGGGAGGGTGCAATGGCCCCATCTTCGGCATTATCAATATTAACACAGCATTCTGTGAATAGAAAATTTTTAAATTCACAGAAAACCAAAAAAAAAATCTACAAGATGATGGAGATACAAAATAATTTCTGGCTACCTGGTTGACTTGGGCATGGATGGGCTGACTGGCGGATGTGGGGTCTGTCTGTGTACTTAAATGAAAAATTGTTGAAACTCATTAGATGCATAGGCAGAGAGAGAGAGAGAGAAACATACCACACCAATGCACTTCTGTGCGAAAATAGTCCAAGAAGTTTCGGTTTCGATTTTTCTTTCGTTCTGTTCAGTTCATTTGTGTGTTTCTTTTCATTAGAAATAAAACAGGAAAAGTCATTAGAATTATTTAAAAATAGATCAGATAGATGTACCATAAGAGGCCGGACAGGCAGGCAGGCCGGCAGACAAACATTTACTCACATACGGATACATAGGTATATCCAAAGAAGCGGAGCATTAAAAAAAAGAAACTATCCCTACTTGAAGTGTTTCGTACATGTATGTCATGTGTACTTGTGTGTGGATTTTAAATAAACATATACACATATGCAGTCATGCCTGCATGTATGCCTTGCGGGATACATCTGCATTTTGTGAAGGCAGTTGACATGTTTGTGTGCAATTGTATGTACATATGTATGTTTGGTTGGTTATTCATTTAAATTTATCATCTCACCTATCTCTGCTCGGCTTGGTGTCTTTTGGTTAACCATTGAGAATATTTTTGGTCTTCAAGAGTCTGGCGATAGTTTGTTCCTTGCCTCCTGACTTTTTTGTTTTTCTTTCGTTCGAGATGGATGCGTTGATCTATTTTCGTTGTTGTCTGAGGTTTCCTTTTTTTGATTTGGAGACAAGAAAACATTTTCAAATAAAGGGTTTTTTCTGAAAGTGAAAAAAGTCTCTCAAGTATTTTTTGTAGTCTTGCTATTGTAGAATTCTTAATTCTTAAATAGGTACAGATTTTTAGGAAGTCAAGAGGGGCTTAGACTGCTTATCTCAGTTCTACTTCCGTTTTGATTGTTGCTTTGCTCCATAATGGCAAAATGCAGACTGCATTCCGATACTAAGATTGACTAGTCTTTGGAAACATGGTGAAAGATATAAACCGACCCTATATAAATTTCATTAAGTGTAACTTCTAATACTAAATTTGCTTTTATAGCCTCCACCATAAGGTGTAGTGTATATTAAATTTGTTATTCTTTTTGCAACACCTTAAAATATACGCCTGAATATTATGCCATGCCATACAGTTCGCAATATTGAAGATAGTGCTTTGAAATTTTGCATATACATACATTGGTTCTACTCCTAAAATGTTTGGCATTGAAAAATGGTATATATCGGTCGATGCTGCGGTAACCATAAAACGGTACCCTCCAGTATTCGGTATTCTAGAGCCTTTGGAAACGTTTTCGTTTTTTCAATCCAATCAGCTGTAATTTGGTATTTTATTTGGTATTTTATTTTTGTTCCAATAACGCTGCTCCCAATATTTCAGTATTTTGGGGAGTTTTATCATGTGTTTCAATCAAATTGGCTGTAATTTATTATTGGATATCGGTTAAATTTTAGATATAACTCCTATATTAATGTTTCGACCCATTTTAGGTATTTTGAAGACTTCAGCCTCATTTCCCCACCGATATGGCTATAATTTGGTATAAAGGTGTCATGAAAAATGACATACATGTATATGAAGAAAATGATAGAAAATCGACCTACAAACAATTTTTATACCCTTCACCACTCTGTGGTACAGGGTATTATGTCTTTGTGCATATGTTTGTAACAGGCAAAAATAATAGATATAGACCCATAGTTCCTTTTGAGAATATGCATAGAATCACTTTCTAAGTCGATTTATGCATGTCCGTCCGTCCGTCTGTCTGTCTGTTCATGTTAAATTGTAAACAAAGTACAGGTCGCATTTATGATCCGAATTGGATGAAATTTGGCACAGCTCATTTGTTTGGCCCCAGGACGAACCTTATTGAAATTGGGAAAAATCGGTTCAGATTTAGATATAGCTCCCATATATATTTTCTTCCGATTTAAGGTAAATGGTGCACCAAAGTCCCTATATATCTTTCGATTTGCACGAAATTTGGCACAGCGTAATGAATAAGGTCACGAATGATGTGTGCAAAGTTTCGCGAAAATCGGTTCAGATTTAGATATACCTCCCATATATATCTTCGTCCGATTTAAGGTTAATTGTGTACCAATGTCCCTATATATCTTTCGATTTGCACCAAATTTGGCACAGCGTACTAAATTAAGTATTGAATGATGTATGCAAAGTTTCGTGAATCGGTTTAGATATAGCTCCCATATATAGCTTCGCCCGATTTTAGGTAAATAGTCCAAGAAATTTGGCACAGAGTTATGAATAAGATCGAGAATGATGTCTGCCAAGTTTCGTGAAAATCGGTTCAGATTTAGATATAGCTCCCATATGTATTTTCATCCGATTTAAAGTAATTGGTGCACCAAAGACCCTATATATCTTAGATTTGCACGAATTATGGTATAGGGTACTGAATTATGTCTAGAATGATGTTGCTAAGCTTCGTGAAAAGATCCATAGCTAGGCCGATTGACACATCGTACTGATGTTATATAAATTAGTGTCTGGCAAGTTTCCCTGAGATCGGTTCAGATATAGATTTACTAGCATAGGTCCGCTACGTTGTTAGCGGAATTTTTGTGTAGTTAAAATAAAAAAGCTACACAATATACTTTTTATATTTTAATATTTACCATAAATTTGAACTATTTCAAATAATGATAGGTCCTATATCTTATTTTTTTTTAAGAAAATCTCAGATTTTACTCCGCATTTCTTTGGAACAGATACGTTGATACGTTATTCTACTAAATCGAGTGCAACATATGATTATTATTACTTTCTCTATCCTCCCGATGGACCAATGCACATAGTTCGTTTTTTAATTTTGTTGGTCATTTAGGTAATTTCATGCTAATGGTAAATTATGTAGTACGTTTTAGTAATTTATAATATATAATATAATATTTTGCACAGCGGATCATTTATTATACAGAGACCTGCCTTTATAGGGAAGATTTCCATTAAAATTGCAGAAATTTAGAAATTTATTTACGTGTTACAAAAGTATGGTTTAAAACATCATTGGAAATAAATATCAGTACTGTTACGACAGAAATTTTAGAAACATTTGCATTTAAAAATGCCAACAATTTAGTATTCACTTATTTGTGTATGAAGTCTCGTCCATTTTTCACTATATCGGAAGTTTAAACCAAAGTTCAAAGTTGTACTTTCTAATACAAATTTTCGAAAAAAAAACATAAAAAATTTGAGGACTCTACCTCTAGTCGTTCTGTCGTTTACAATATTTAGTACAGCGCAAATGTCCAACAAAAATGCGAAAAGCATTTTTTCATAGAAAAAACCTTACACCAAATTCTATATCCACCCGTAATGTTTCGTACTTTTTAGTATATTTTAGAACTTAATTCTTGAAAATATATATATGTATAAATGATTATTGTCATAATTGTCAGAGTTAAGTATTTTATTTATAACAGGATCCTATTTTTGTATTGAGTATTTGCTAGTACCGTGAGTAAAATTTACAAACTTTTTGGCGAAAAAGATTTGTTTATAGAGCATGTCGCTCTATTAGTTATAGTCTAATACTACATTTCAGATTTCAATTTCTATCTTTTCCATTATAATTTTATATTTTGTACCATTTTAGTACTAATTTCAAAAGTATATTACTGTCTAGCATAGTATTGATAATAGTTAAATCTACGTACCGCGTTACATATTTTCATTTCTTCCGGTTCTATTATACTACAGTATTTAGTAAATTTTAGTACTAATTTCAAAAAATTATGCGTGACATTCTGTTTGTAATAGAGTAATCTACATACTAAATTTCAGATTCTTATTTCTACCTGTTGCACTGTATTTTATTATTTGGTACTTTTTATCACCACTTTATTACTTATTTTCAAAAAATGAAATGCATAGCATTCTATTTGTAATAGATAATCCATATGCGAAGTTTCACATTTGTATCTCTATCGGTTATATTGCAATATAATATTTACAACTTTTTAGTACATTTTAGTATTAATTTCCAAAAATAAGTTTGCCCATCATTCTGTTTGTAATAGCTTAAGTTACATACATTTTTCAGATATATATCCCTACCTTTTCCATCGTTCTATAATATTTAGTACTTTTAGTACTAAGTTACTAAATTTGTTCACACATTCTGAATCGCTTATCATGGACAAAGCTGTGTACCAAATTTTACAGTTCTACTTCCAACCCTTCCGGTGTTTTACAGTTTCAGTACTTTTTAGTACCATTTTAGTACTGTTTTTCAAAAATATGTTTGCTAATCATTATATTTGTATTAGCTTAAGCTACATACCAAGTTTCAAATATGTATATATAACAATTCCATACAAATATAATATTTAGTACCTTTTAGCACCTTTTAGTACTAAATTCAAAATTTTTTTCACACATATTACTTCGCTTATCCTATGCAAAGCTGCATACCAAATTACAGAGTTCTACATGTAACCGTTTCCGCGTAATACAGTTTTAGTACTTTTTAGAACCATTTTAGTACTAATTTCCAAAAAATATTATTGCACCTCATTCTATTTGAAATTGCATAAACCACATATCAAGTTTCTGACATGCATCTCCCCCAATTCCATTAAATACATTATTTAGTACTTTTTAGTACATCTAAGTACTAATTTCCAAAATTTTTTCACACATTCAAGTCCGCTCGTCATAGACAAAGCTTCGTGCCAAATTTCAAAGTTCTAAATCTAACCATTCCCGTGTAATACAGTTTTTAGTACTTTTTAGTACCTTTTAATACGAATTTCCAAAAACCCCGCCTTATCACACGCCTACTCACCAAACCCTACCTACATGCGAAATTTCAAATTTCTAGCTTTAGCAGTTTCGTCTGGGCGTTGATGATCAGTCAGTCACTTATAACGCAACTCTTTTATATATATAGATAACAAAACGCGTCATCTGTTAGGATACATATGTAAAATATACCCAAAGTGGTGAAGGGTATCATATAGTCGGCCCAGTCCGACTTCACTACTTTCCTTACTGGTTAAATATTTACATAAGTTTCTGGTTGGCGCTCGTTATTCGGTATTTTGGAGTGTTCATCACGTTTTTCAATTGACTTTTTTCTAATTTATTTTTTCAGGTTCTCAAAGGGTGTTAAATCTTCCTACCAACAATTATCACAATCTGTTTACGTTTTGGTGTAGGTCCCATATAACAGAGCCGATCCATTTTCTGTCACATTTTATCGCATAAGTGGTTCTAATTTGGTATAAAGGTTTCTTGAAGGCTGATACATGTATAAAGAAAACTATCAATATAGGTCCATGTTTTGACATAGACCCCATATAAGGGTAATGCCCTACTGCCAGTATTTTGAAGGTTGTAACCGACTCTTCTCATCGAAATGCTTATAATTTGTCCTTCCGGGAAAATTATACATATTGATCCATGCTTAAATATAGACCAACATAAATGTCCCGCCCTCTTAAATGGAAAAAACTGGTAGTAAGTTTATGCTCCGAGAAGCCAAATTACAGACATTCGGGTTTTAAAGGTTGGAAGGTTTGGGCCTTGAACATATCAAAAATTAAGAGGAAACTTTGATGAGATATATCGGGGACTTTTTATGGTGCAATGAGAAAACATGAACCTACATTGAATATTCTCTGCCGAGATGTTTATTACTCTCCGTAAACCCAAATATAGGTGGTAGGTAAGTGCTTCCACAACATTCAAACAGAATTTTCGAAATATTTTCCTGTGTTAACATAGCCTCCATTCCCGAAATATTAAAGGTTTATGCCGAATTTTTCACTGAAGACAAAAAAAAAACATATTTCAAGATAATTCTCGATATTAGTCGACGTTTTGACATATACCTGAATTTTCTAACCGATGTGGCTATAATTTGGAATACAAAAAACTTATTTCCAGAAATGAAGTTCATACAACAGTTTTCCAACCTGAGTGTCTGTAATTTGAAACATTAATTTTTCAAAGCATGAACAACCTACTACCGCATAATGCAGTAACGTAGTGACCCGGTCCATATTAAAACATAGTAAACCAATTTATGGAATTTTAAAAGTTTAAGCCAAAGTTTACCCAGTCCGAAAATAACGACATTTTTACGGGTTATTATTGCAATTAGTATGACAAATTTGGTATTCACTTCACCTTATAATGGCGGTTATAAAAATACGCACTATTCAAATTTCCTTCAGTGTAACTCCCAATATTAAGTTTGTTTATTTATTTTCCTCTTATTTGTAAAATACATTACAAGTGTATAAATTTGGGATCTTTGTCTTCCCGTGCAATGTACTTCACTACACCATTCCTCCACACTCCATCTATCTTTTCTTGCCCGCTGCAGTTCATCAACGTGGTGTTGGCCTGATGCTGTTTACGAGTATTTAGTGTGTGTGGTGTTGGTTGCCTATGGGGTAATTGTTCTTCAAATGAAAATTTGTCAAAATAGAACAACAACAACAGCAACAAACAAGTATTCAAAACGACATCAATAAATTTGAATTTTTATGCCTACTCTCCCCATTTAGTTAATAATAAAATTTATGATGTCAACCCAAATGTGTGAAAGAAATTAGGTATGTGAGAGTGTATGTGTGTACGCGAGTGTTTTTACATAAATTGGGATAATTTTGTGATTATTACATAAGAAAATAAATTATGAAAAATATATGTATGACAAAAGGATTTATTTATTTTATTTTTCGAAAAAGTAGGACCAATGTATTTTTTGGTAAACTATTGCATAGCTTTTTTACTTTTTCTCTGATTGGAGAATATTTAAAACATTTATTAATAAAAATCAAAAACACGGGGGAATATTTTCTTTAAGGGAAACCCCCCCCCCATTCTCGATTTTTTTTTTTAAGATTTTAAATGAGCTGGTAAATGAATACCAATGCTTGTTAAGGTTTGTAACTTGGCACATATATATTTGAAGATTTAAAGGAAGAAAAAAAAAAGGAAGAAAAATAATTTACCAAAATTTTTTGTTGTTGTTGTTTTTTGGGTTCAAAGAAAAGTCCTTATTTTCGATGGCGGGCATGATAACTCCTCACTGGAACATCGGAATCCGAAAATTCCAACTGTGTTAGAAAGAGGACATGTCTGGCTCTCGTATGAACTAGGATTATTGACTTCGCACAACAATTAACAAAATGGCGGAACTTTGAAAATTTTTTTATGGAAAATCGCCTATTTTTTACCACAAACTAAGTTAAAAAATATGAGATAGAGAGCTACACACTCCCAGAGAAACGTGTCAAAATTTGAAACCGATTGGATTACCAATTTTTGAGTTATTGTGCCCGCCATTCGTTTTGAGAAAAACGCGTTTAAAGTTTGAGAAGCCCTTTAGCCGTCACTTGATGCTGACACAATAAATCGGCTATATCTTCAAGAGTTCTTGAGATTTTTACTTGAAATTTTGTAGGAACATTCTAGAATTAGAGTAGATTCGAATTAAATCAAAAAAAAAAAAAAATTTTGACACCGAGAATGGGGGGGGGGGTCCCCTTCAATTCCGAATCTTATTTGTGGACTATGAAAAAAACCTATTATAACCTCAATTCATATGATGTTTTCAGAAATTTATCAAGGTCTCTCAGATATCTCAGATTTTCCAAAAAGAGGTGCTGAGATAAATTATTGGATGTTTTTTTTTTAATAAAAAATATTGTATATCTACCATCATTGCTAGATTTGGAAAACTAGGCTTGGGCCTTGAACATACCATCAACTAAGAGGAACATTTGTTGAGGGTTATATTGAATAATTTCTGCAACATTTTGATTAGGAAAAAAATCTGGATGTTTGTTCCAGTTATCCGATGTTTTCACTTAAGCGGAGTTCGGTTAACTGAAAATAATGTCAGTTATCCGAACTTATCATAAGCGACATTTTTTTCAGTTTTAGGAATTTCAATAATTCATATTTTATATCGAATTCTTAGGTTTAAAATTTTATGAAATAGACGATAGAAATTGGAACTGGATGACATGTCCTTTTTATGCCTATTATTTAAATGCACGGCTAGTAACGAATCTTACTTATTATGTGGTAGATAATATAATATTCATTAGAGATCGATTGATTTTAAAAACGGAAAATATCGCTCCATGTCTTTGAAAATGTTTCATGTGATTTTAATACCTGACTTGCCTCTAATATGGGGTTGTGAATGAATTATAGATTAACATTTTTACTTTGTTCCTATTTAAATTTTGGTTATTATCTTGAAGGATTTAAATAATAACTTAGAGTAGTTAAAAATTTTGTTAATTATATGGGAACGCGTTTTGATATTTTCCCTAGGGGCAATCTGTAACATATAATAAATATATTTTACAGAAATATAGAAATGAGGAAGTGATTTTTTTTTTAATTTTCCAAATGTTTTAAAAGTTTGACCGAACGAACTTAACGTTTTTCAACGTCAAATTTATATATATTTGACGCACACGTTCCATAAAAATGTGAGGAATATTTTTGTGTAATACGTTAACCCCCAGTCGACTCTCTGAAGGGGTCCTTCGGTCCCCTTTTCCAAAAATGATTGAAAACTCATCTAAAACGGTGTATAGCAGGTCAAATTTTATTTTACTAGAAAATTTTCATTTTACAAAAATATTTACTACTAGCATATACCCGCTACTTCGTTAGCGAATGTGGGATTTATTTAAAACCCTATATCGACCATTATTAAAATTTTAGAACCATTTAGTACGTATGTTCTGCCATAGTATGTTCTCAAATCTACCTCTATATCTCAACCCTACACACCCATTCCGACCGCAACAGAAATCTACCTCTATACTAAATTTGGTGTAATTTGAGTATCAGTTAGTGCACATTAATATAAATTTCCATATGTACCTACTTTAACAATCATAAGTACGAATTTCCAACACTTCCCACATACCCCAAATCTTAATTCCAAATTTCAGGATTCTATCGGTTCACCTAAATCCAATTTGTATCACATTTAGTACCACTTAGAACACATAAGTAAAAATGCCCATTACTACCTACATCATGCAATCCAATTGAAATCATGAATTAGATAAAATCTTAATTATAATCCAAATAGTATCAAATTTAGTACACAGTAGTACGAATTTCCAAAACTTACTACTTAACCCAAACATACACTATCACAGTGATCCTAAATCCAACTCTATTATATTCCAACTCTATTGGTTCAACCACAATTCAAATTGTAGCAAATTTAGTACATAGTTGTATCAATGTCCAAAACTTCCTACATACCCTAATTCTACACCTCCATGGTGATCCTAAATCAAAATTTCAGGATTCCAACTCTATCGGTTTACCAACAATTTAAATTGTACCAAATTTAGTACATAGTAGTACCAATTTCCAAATCTTCCTACATACCCCAATCCTACACCTCCACAGTATATCTAAATCAAAATTTCAGGATTTCAACTCTATCAGTTCACCCACAATTCAAATTGTACCAAATTTAGTACACATTAGTACCAATTTCCAACTCTTCTTACATACTCCAATCCTACACCTCCACAGTGACCCTGAATCAAAATGTCAGGATTCACACTTTATCGCTTCACCCACAATTTAAATTGTACCGAATTTGGTACTCTTAGTACAAATTTGTAAAACTTCCTACATACTCCAACCCTACACCACCACAGTGATCGTAAATCAAAATTTCATGACTTCAACTTTATCGGTTCACCCACAATTTAAATTGTACCAAATTTTGTACACATTATTTTCTAAATTTCTAAAACTTCCTACATATTTCAATCTTACACCTCAACAGCGGTCCTGACTCCAAATTTCTAGCTCTATTGGTTCACCTAGAATTCAAATTGTACCAAATTTAGTACCATTTAGTACCCATACTTATTATTTTCTTAAACTGAATCCTGACCCTAATCCTACATCCCTACAATGATCCTAACTCCAAACTTCATTATTCCAGCTCTATCGGTTCACCCAAATCCAAATTGTACAAATTATAGTACGATTTAGTACTTTTTGTACACATAAGTAAAAATTTCCAAAACTACGCACATATCCCAATCCTACACTCCGACGGTAATGTTAATTTCAATTTTCAGGATTCCAGCTCGATTTGTACCTCCAAATCAAATTTGTACCAAATATAGTACCATATAGTACTTTTCGTACACATGAGTACACGCTTTCAAAACTCTCCTCATATCGACCCTACTTCTCAACGTTAATTTACATTCCAAATTTCAAGTTTTTAGCTCACTCCATTCACATGCTACGAAATAGTACCAAATTTATTATATTTTCGTACTTTTCGGATAGTTATAGTTCGAATTTCCAAATCAAGTACATCTATCCTACACTCAATCAACGACCACCAACCCAAATTTCAGAGTTCTAGCTCCACCGGTTCGCCAAACACAAATGGTATCACATTTAGTACTTATTGTACCGTTCTAGTACGAAGTTCCAAAAACCCAGCCTTATCTGTCCCATGTGGACCAAGAATGACCCTCATCCAAAATTTCAAGATTCTAGCTTCAGCCGTTTCGTCTGGGCGTTGATGAATCGTTAAATCAGTCAGTCAATCACTTTACTCTTTTATTAGTATAGATTAAATTTGTACCAAATATAGTACCAAATAGTACTTTTCGTACACATGGGTACACGTTTTCAAAACCATCTCCTTAAATAGACTCTACATCTCAACCCTAATTCGCATTCCACATTTCAAGTTTTTGGCTCTATCCATTCACATGCTACGAATTTGTACCAAATTAAGTACATTTTCGTACTTTTCGGATAGTTATAGTTCGAATGGTATCACATTTAGTACTTTTCGTACCGTTTTAGTACGAATTTCCAAAAACCCAGCCTTATCTGTCACCTTTGGACCAAGAGTGACCCTCGCCCAAAATTTTAAGATTCTAGCTTCAGCCGTTTCGTCCGGGCGTTGATGAATCGTTAAATCAGTAATCGTTACTCTTTTATTAGTATAGATTAGTACTTTTCGTACCGTTCTAGTACAAATTTCCAAAAACCCAGCCTTATCTGACACATTTGGGCCAAGAGTGACCCTCACCCAAAATTTCACGATTCTAGCTTCAGCCGTTTTGTCAGTCAGTCAGTCTCAGAATAGAACAAAATCGAAATTTAGCATAAACGTCAAAAATCTTAAACAAATATGAAAACTAATTTTAGGGTCAAAACCGATGTTATTCCGAGTTTGTGCCAATTTTTCCCACTAGATGCCGTTTTAGAAGAAGGGTATAAAGGACAAAAATATTCTTCTTCAAATTTTAGTATAAATTACTTTTAAAATGCCGTTACACGTGTCTTCTTCTTATTAGCCCCTCTGTCATATTTTTTTATTTGAATTTCCCGATAATTATATTTTTTTCCACAGTATAATTTATTCCAGTTGTAATAAAATTTCCTCTGCATAATGTCCAGTCATACTGCGGGGTTTCTCTATTTAAACATATTTTTTTTTTAAATTAAATAGCGAATACCATATTTAGTACAAAAAAATTATATCATCCATAAACGCAGGGGGTTTTTGGAAATTCCATGCATTTTTACACAAATATTTGAATTTCACTTGTGGTCTAATTAAAAAAAGAACAAAACAATATTTCCAGCGAAAATTGAGATGGCACATAAAAACTGGCTAATGAGACACACATATTGACATAAGGCACAAATAGACACATTGACTTGACAGCAACCCCCTAATATTTATCCTTTATTCATTCTCGCCTTAGTCATACTCCCCTCCGCTATATCTCTTTTGTTAAAAACTAAAATAAAACTTTTATTTAATCTTTATTACAATTCTCCATTAGATGATATCTGTTTGCTGTGTGTGATACGGCCAACCCCCATTTTCTGTAGGGTCACGTGTTTTGGGTGCGTTCACACCCATTAACTAAGAACAACAACACCAACGAAAACAGCTGGTTTACCCTACCACAATTGAGGGAATATTTAATTTGTTCAACCTTTTTAAAACTAGTCACAATATTGGACAAAGGCAAACGAATGAACAAACTGCCCTCATATTTAGCAAACATTACTACCATCATTATTTTCTAACAAGAAATGGAAATGAAAGTAATTTTCACAACTGCAAATAGAGAGTTAATTTTTTCAGGCGGTCCCAAAAATTTGATTCGAAAGGAATATGTCTGAAATCGAAAATGAAATATTCATATTAAAAATCATTCCAACGTCAACTATATTAGCTAAGGATCCTAATGGCTCGATTTGGGCTAAAGTCTTCAAAATATCAAAATTCTTTATTCCTTTTTGAAATGATAAAACGATAACGATTTTGGTTGATCCCATGAATATTAACCGATTATCACCGAAAACTATTTTCATTCATAACATGTAAAATTTCGAGGCGATCGGCGCTGTATTTGAAAGTGCGATAGTATTATAATATCAGAATAGGTATATCTCCGGCATGGGAGTACACGTATCACTACTTGGTATCAAATTAAAGGACAATAACTGCTGTCAATATATGGGCAATATTGCCAATTTTTAAACATAGCTGAAGCGGAGGTTTACCCCTTTATAACTCGGGAATTACTTAAGTATATGAAAAAAGTGAATAGTTTTGGGTTAATTGATCTGTCGTTGCAAACTGCTCTACTTTAATGTAGAAAAATGTGTAAAGACAGGTTGAGGCGAACCAGTTTTTTTATGTTCTCTATCGATTTGTGACTAAGCCACTCATTTCACGGTCTTCGTGTTAAAGTAAACTAGAAGCCAACAAAATGGGGACTACGCCACTTATATATCATTTTTCAAAATTTTAACTGCATCTACCTTTAAATGATGCTGACATTTTGAAGCTCGATTTTGTGTGTTTTTTGAATTTTACTTCCAGCTTTAATACGCAAACAGAAATTTCTAAAAATCGATTATAAGGTTATTGTAGTAGCGAATCTGCGTAATATGATATGTATTTTGTGTATGTAGTATGCACATCTTCAGAGTAATACTAGTCCGATGGTGAAAATTTTGTGCGATCAAATTTCTAAAAAACCTATTTTTCGGGCCACATTTTTAGATCTGTCAACTGAATGATATGGGTACCCGCGATCAATAAAGTTTTTTACGTTTCGGGTGATATAAAATCTTCTTCGTGAAAATCCATCTACTAGAACGCCGGGAACTGGCCTTCCAAAAACTCGAAATTTGGCAAAAAATGTTTTTGAAAATATCGCGGATTTATTTGCGTTTTCTGTGGATCATTTCCGCTTCAATAAATGACCTCATACGGATTTTGATCTTTTTCGAAAAGAGAACTTTAAAAACTTCAGCCGAAAGAGAGATGTACCCAATTTATCTCAAAAATAGTGTAAGGTGGCACATCCATGGTTCTTAATGGACCATATTGAAATCGGTATAGATCGATGTTTTTTTAGGGTGCACACTGAAATTGGATGCGCGTTAATGGTATATGGAGTTTTCGAAAATTATTCGCGTTTTACGATTTTTTGGGTACTTCAATGAAACGTGTGGCACATCTTAGCCGTCAAATGAAATTTCGCAAAATTTATATGAATTGGAAGATGAACTTCAGTACTTCCTGGAAACCACATGCGCATCAAATGATTTTGAGAATTACGCGATGTAGACGCATTTTAAAATGTATATTCCATAATCATATAATCCGCAAGGCGTATACTTATACACAAAAAGGGTATTATTTTTATATATGTCAATGTTTCGGTGAAATTTCGGTAGAATAGCAGAATAGCCCCAACATTTTTTTCTGAAATTTCTTGTATAAAATTAAAAAAATAAATATGATGACACTATTTTTTCGAACCAAAAATAAATATTTTTCCTCAATATCTTGTTTTGTTGTCGCTGTGATTTACAAACCGCGACGCGGACTTGTGTGATTTTGATATCATTTGATTCATCATGGTGTTTAGATTATGTAGACATTTTTAAATTAATTTTTAGGTGTGTGTATGTCATTAATATAATGAAAATATTGATGTAATCTGCTATATTTTTTATTTTTCTCATATTTCGCGAAGATGTGCAACTTTATTGCTAATATTATAATATATACATATTCTTATTTTACGGAGGAAGATCTATATCAACGTTTTTGGTCAATATAATAAACGGCGTAATTTTAAGATTTTTTTCTTATGCCCAAAATTAAAACCTCGATAACTTTTGCGCGCATCAACCAAAAATTTTATTGCGAACGGTTTCGGAGTCAGAACATTTTTCTCTATATGTGTACCAAAAATCATTGATGTGCCACAAAAACAAAAAAAGCTGATTTTTTGAAAATGGAATATTAAAAAATTGGCAATATTGCCCATATATAGTGGTACTAAATTTGATGCAAGTTGGATGTAGGTGAACAGATAGAGCTGGAGTCTTCAAATTGGGAATTAGTATGATTGTTGGAGTGTAGGATTGAGATAGTTAAGAAATTCGTACTTATTGGTACGAAAAGTAAAATTTATTAAGATTTGGATTTTGCTTTTGAAAACGGCACTAGATTTACTAAACGGCACTAGATTTGGAACAATTTGGATTCGGATGAAGGAGAGAGCTGGAACCTAAAATTTGGAATAATGGTTGCTGTTGGAATTTTGTGTAGGGGAGACTGGGGCACCTTCGGCATCGGGGCACCTTCGGCAATCGCGTTTTCTATATGAAGCTCTCACCGTACATCACTAGTTTCGATACATTGGTATCGAATATCGAAATAAATAACTGACACAAAGTTTGAAATTTCTACCTAATAAGCTTATTTAGATACATAGGTTTTTGTATTTTTATAGATGTTTCTGTAATATTTCAATTCCATTTCGTAAGTATTTCGTGTATAAATCTTTTTAAAATTTTAAGACAATATTATTAAAAAGTAGTTAACGACGATGTGTATTATTATAGAAATATTTAAAAATATAATGTTTTTACAAAACTGATCGAAAAAAATGAAAAAAACTACAAAAAGTACATTCGGGGTACATTCGGCATTTTAAAGTGGGGCACATTCGGCCATATACAGATTGTGCAATATTATTTCCTTAAAATGTTTTTGAGTTTGTCTTTAAAACTAATCCTTTAATATGGTTCGAAATTGCATATATAAGATCAAACGTGCTTGTATTGACGAAAATGCGATAGAAAACCCCTATTTCTGATGGTGTGTGCGACTTTGAGATGTAAACGTCCGCCGCTAGAAAATAAAGCCCTATAATTCAAACATTGTGTCGCGTATTAAAACCAAATAGAGCCTTTAGAGGATCAGAATTTCAACCAGACTGATAGCGATGACAATTACCCGGCTATGACTATGGTGCCGAATGTGCCCCATCAAATGCCGAAGCTACCCCGGGTTGGGGCACATTCGGCGAATTTGACTTTTTTTACAAAACTGTAAAATTTTTTAAGTAATACTATTTTTTTATAACTTTTTGGTACTATTTTTTATAATTAAGTGTCAGAGGATAATAATCAGCCATAAATTTGTATTATATGTTGAATAAGTACTGAGATATAGAGCTCTAAAAAAAAAGTGCTAAAATTACTGCTAGAGTACGAAAAGTACTATATATGGTATAATTTAGATATATGTGAAAGGATAGGGCTTTGATCCTGAAATTTATGATTACAATTACTGTTGGAGTGTGGAATTGAGGAAGTTTTAGAATATCGTACTTACGTCTCCGAAAAGTAATAATGGTACTAAATTTGGTACAATTTGGATGATTGTAAACGGATAGAGCTGGAATCCTTAAATGTGGACTTAAACTTATTATTGGAGTGCATGAAGTAGTTTTGGGAATTCGTACTTATGGGTACGAAAAGGACAAAATTTGGTAGAATTTGGAATTTGGTAAATGGGTAGAATTCGAATCCTGCAAGTTGCAACTACAGGTATGGAATATGGGTACGAAAAGTACACAATGGTACTAAATCTGGTGCAATTTGGTTTTTGGTGAACAGACAGTGATGAAATTATTAAATTTGGACTTACGATTACTATTTGAAAGCAGGACTGAGGTACATTTGGAAATTT
>NW_026886625.1:0-80429 GCF_032173495.1 Musca vetustissima | reverse complement strand
CAACAAAAAAAAAAAAAAAAATCTATTTAGTTTGTTGTTATTTTAATTATTTTAGGGTTAATGGAAGCTTGTATTTTCATTGCAACATCATTTTAATTTAATAAAATATTTTCAATAAAAATGAAAATAATAAATAATAACTAAAATTAATGTTGTGGATGCTGTCGTAACTGTAAGGTTTAGTAGGCTTTTAAGGTGCAAAGTGATGATGACTGGAATTGTATAAATATGGTGTTCAGAGCAGCTTTGAGGTGGATTGGGGGTGGTGGTGGTATATAATTTCTTTGGATATATCAAATAATTATTGGTGTATTAAATAATTTTTATTCCCTGTTGGTAAAATGCTAAGTGATTATTTAAGCTTATATTGTCTTTATTTTATTTTCTTATGATGTGAATTGTGTATTAACTGTCTTATGCCCCAACAAGCTTCCTGAAAGTTGTTTTTAAATTCTGAAGAGCTTTTATTTAATGTAATTAGTTTCTTTATGTGTGTGCAGAATCTGGACCAACATTTTATTTTGTTTTAAAACAGTCAATTGTTTTTGTAAATTTTTTATACAAAAAATGAATGATAACTTTCTTTTTGAGGCAAAAAAAATATGTTGTTATGGTATGCTAAAAAGGTAAAGGCTAAATGAAAAAAAATGTGCATGTAAATAAAATATAAATTTATTGAAAGAAAAGAAAATAACCATATTTTAAAACAATTAAAAGAGAAGGGTACTGTGATGGATTGTGAGAGACTTAAACTTGTTTTTTTTTTATTTGCTGTTACCTTCTAAATGATTCCTGTTAAATGTTTCAAATACTAGCTCTCAAAAGGGTTATGGAAAAAGTCCCAGATGATTTATATGTTGTGATGGTGATGAGTGGTTAATTTATTTTTATAATGTTTCAATTACATCAGAATAAAACTTACATATAGTTTGTAGGATAAACCAAAAGGGAGAAAAATGCGCCGCCATATTAAGTGTATATTGAGATGATGAGATGGATTGCAAAATCTTGGCCACATTTTGCGTGATATTTATATTATTATTGACAGAAATTGCTATTCCGGATTTAGAATAGTTATAGCTCTAATTGTGGTGGCATACTTTGTAACCCGGAAGAGAAAAAGGTGTTTATTTTATTCGGTTATGTAAGTCTCTTGTGCATGACTCTTGGTTTATGCATTTCAATTATCTCTAGGGCATACTTATGGTAAGTAAAGTCTTGCATGTTCCATTGCAGAATATCGATATTCAAATTTAGATACATTTAATAAAAATTAAAAGAAATAATAATAATAGATAAACGTACCTAATGTTGTGATGTCGTTTGTACTGAGTGTAACCCGGAAGAGAAAAAGGTTTATGTAAGTCTTTTAGACTCTTGGTTTATGCATTTCAATTATCTCTAGCAACTTATGGTAAGTAAAGTCTTGCATGTTCCATTGCAGAATATCGATATTCAAATTTAGATACATTTAATAAAAATTAAAAGAAATAATAATAATAGATAAACGTACCTAATGTTGTGATGTCGTTTGTACTGAGTGTTTAGTGCTTTTAGATGTGCAAGTGTCACTATTGCAGTTTACACGAAATTTATAACTTCATGCATTGTGCGGCGGTGGTATAGCAGATTCTTTGCACAATTCTATAAATTTGCAGTGTTTTTTCGTATGTCTTAATCTGGCGCAGTTTGTGCGTTGCAGGGGATTTGGGGAGTATTTCCGAACGCGTACAGTGCTCCAACCAATATCAATAAGATTCGGTGGGTCTTCGTTCATCAATACTCAGATGAGAACTGTTGCTTAGGACATTCAACTTATGGGAATGGAACCGTTATAGGACATTTACCTTATGGGACTGGAACCGTTATTGGCATGCTCTTAAGGTAAGGTCGCACTAGGCAAATATTTGATTCAAATGTCTTTTATTTTATTTGCCAAAAAACGTCAAATTTGTGCACTTTTGATTTTGTGTTCACATTACACTCAAATATTTAACACATTTTGTTTGCTCAAACAACAGGCAAATAGTGTCAAATAACGAAATGGGAAATAATGTTTGACGTGTGGTCACATTTGAGCAAATATTTGAATAATAAAACAGTTTGATCAAACTGTCAAAAAATATTTGCTCGATATTTTCCAAGAAATTATGGAAGAGGAGCAGCCTCAGTTATTATATAGGATGAAGAAAATTAAAGTTCAAAAAAACAAGAAAAGACCGTGGGTTCGTGAGTGGGTGCGTGATTCTGTATGTTGTGAGGTTGATGGAGTTCCAGAGATCAAAAAATACCCAAATACCAGTACCTGAAGAGTTGTGGTCGCATAATACAAGAGATTGTCGACAAAAGTGGAGTATTTCGAATTGAGGCGATTGCTGGAGACGAAACTTATTACAATTTGAACCGGGTTATGTGTTATTTGTGTTCATTGTACCGTTGAAAGTATTGTTAGTGCCAAAGTATTGCTGGACTATCATTTGGCCTACTGAAGTTAACATAATAAAATTCTTGTGTCACTTTTTGTTTTCTAGGAAGTTGGAGAAATTCGCCTAGCTAAATTAAAAATCGACCAATTACGATCCATCCAAGAATCAAGGTCGTCGTGGTGGTGGTGCAACAGCAGCAACAAGGACTACAGCAACAATATCAACAGCCAACAGCAAGAATTCCACGGCAGTGGGGTCGGAGAGTCTTTCTCGGCCAACGGAAAGGAAAGCCAGAGAGATTACATTCCCACCACTATGCGACGCGTTTCGCCGTTGGTTAAGCGGCTCATCAGGCATATTGGGCAATGTGTCTTACAAATGTCTTTACTTGATAAGTTGTATTTATGTCGACTATTGTTGCGAAATTGCATCTACGAATTAAATTCAACCGTGTCAATGTTCGGACATTTGGCTTCACACCGGAACATTCCTTTTCAGAGCAGATTTTTCTTGTAGTGACGGACTTTTTTTCCATACAGACTACAATATTTTTCTTCACTGGTATGCAACTGCATATTGTGCAACCTTAGGAAGATAAGGAGGTGGCTTTGAACGCTAAGGCGCCGGACACCAACAGATGCCATGGGAACCAGGGTTCAAATCCCAGCCGGGCTCAAGCTGAATGTTTGAGTTTTGTTTTTATGCCTTTTTAGGGCGAAGGATCATTCATGTAAATGTTTTTTATTGTCATGCCATTGTCCATAGGTAAACAATTAAATAAGAATCCATCTACTCTACCTACCATGTGAGATGATCGAAAACATCGCATTAAGGTTAACAATGGTACTCCCCAATTTTGTAATGCAATGAGTATATGGTTTACACAACCCGATCCAAGGCTTTTTCTAAGTCCTCTGAGATTACCACACTATTTCTTCTATGGTTTAAATATTCACTTAAAATGGATTCGAGGTTGTGACACAAAGTATGCTCCCCGTGGTGTGGGAGGAAAGCATGTTGAATTTTGGAAAGGTGTTTTTTGCTGTATTGTAATAGAAGCCGAGACAAACGTTTTTCTAATATGTTTGATAGGACAGCGATTAAAATAATGGTCTATAGCCCTGCAAAGAATTGTCATGTGGAAAGACTCGATTGTGTATAATGTTGCTCTATAACTTACAGAGAGAACTCCAAAAGGAAGCAAACGCATTGGCAATGTAATCTATTTCTGTTAGTGTATCATTATTAAAAAGAATCCAATAAAATCTATTAAATTTAGGATTTCCTACTCCATAGATGACTACCATACATAACAAGACAAATATAATATAGACATCTGTTCCAAAAATGTCGTGTGGATCTTTTACATTAATGCTTGATTGAGACGCACATGTTCCTGCAGTAGAGACAATTCTAATTGCTTTAAAATCTTCTGAATGTTCTCCATGCTCTTTGCGTAGTTCGTGTAACAGGGATGGAAAATAAAAATGTGAAAAGGTACCAAAGGAGTATTTTTTTCAGGAAAATACCAAAAAAAACCTTTTTATTCAGTTTCATAAAGATCGATTTTCAAGATATCACTTAATGTATCTTTCTGATGGTAATAATATGAGAATTCTTGCTTCTTTCGATTGTATTCCAATATGTATGCTATTGACTAATTTTAATTTCACTACCTCTTTCCAAAAGCCAATATACCCCAAACTAACATGAATTTCAAAGTGCTCTTGAAATTATTGTAGTAATCACGAAGACTAGGAATGTCATCAATTTGCCTACCTCAGGAGATAGCACAGAGTATGCCAAATTGAGTATCTGACAAACATATCCATAAAAAAAATTGGAACTCATTAACTTAATTTGATGTTTGTAAGTTTAATCATAACTGAACAGTTATCAGTCGTAAACCTGTCTTTATCTGCATACTTTTGTAGGTCAAATTCATAACAAATTCTAATCAAAAAAATTATATATCATAGTTTAATGAAGGATTGGAATGGTTCTGAAATGGTCTCGGGGGTACTACGGTACTTTTTTGGGTAAAAAAGTACTGAAAAAAGTACTATTGTACTGAATTTTCCATCCCTGTCGTGTAATAATGCTAGTCATTATTGAACCATATTGGCCTTATTTTATTTCTCTTATGATGGCTAATTGGTATTGACCCATTAGCAGCTTTCCTGAAGAGTCGTTTAATTTTAGAAGCCTTTCTATTGATGTTATCCGATGTGGTGAAATCTGAATTAAAACATTCTAATTTTGCTTGAAATAGGGGCCAATTTGCTTTTGTATCCAGAAAACGAGTTATAACTTTCTTTTCAGGCAAGAAGATGTCATTCGTTATGGGATGAAAGTGTAGGCGCTAAGTCAGAGGTGCATGTAGGAACATCTATTGAAGTAAGAATGTTCCGAGTACTCAAAAGAGTAGGGGAACCGTCATTGAGTATAATTAAACCGTTTTTATTCACGAATTCTTCCCAAATGATACCCCCGTTAGATGTTTCAGATGAGCTCCATAGAGTGTTATGAGAGTTCAAGTCACCCAGAAATATCGTATGTTAGTGTTATTCATATTCTTTATAACTATTTATTATATTAAAAAGAAACCTATAGTCTAATGAAGAAACGCCTAAAGGTCCTGAAGAAACGCTGATATTAGTGATATTTATATTATTATTGACAGAAATTGCTATTCCGGATTTAGAATAGAGAAAAAGGTGTTTATTTTATTCAGTTATGTAAGTCTCTTGTGCAACGGTGACTCTTGGTTTATGCATTTCAATTATCTCTAGGGCATACTTATGGTAAGTAAAGTCTTGCATGTTCCATTGCAGAATATCGATATTCAAATTTAGATACATTTAATAAAAATTAAAAGAAATAATAATAATAGATAAACGTACCTAATGTTGTGATGTCGTTTGTACTGAGTGTTTAGTGCTTTTAGATGTGCAAGTGTCACTATTGCAGTTTACACGAAATTTATAACTTCATGCATTGTGCGGCGGTGGTATAGCAGATTCTTTGCACAATTCTATAAATTTGCAGTGTTTTTTCGTATGTCTTAATCTGGCGCAGTTTGTGCGTTGCAGGGGATTTGGGGAGTATTTCCGAACGCGTACAGTGCTCCAACCAATATCAATAAGATTCGGTGGGTCTTCGTTCATCAATACTCAGATGAGAACTGTTGCTTAGGACATTCAACTTATGGGAATGGAACCGTTATAGGACATTTACCTTATGGGACTGGAACCGTTATTGGCATGCTCTTAAGGTAAGGTCGCACTAGGCAAATATTTGATTCAAATGTCTTTTATTTTATTTGCCAAAAAACGTCAAATTTGTGCACTTTTGATTTTGTGTTCACATTACACTCAAATATTTAACACATTTTGTTTGCTCAAACAACAGGCAAATAGTGTCAAATAACGAAATGGGAAATAATGTTTGACGTGTGGTCACATTTGAGCAAATATTTGAATAATAAAACAGTTTGATCAAACTGTCAAAAAATATTTGCTCGATATTTTCCAAGAAATTATGGAAGAGGAGCAGCCTCAGTTATTATATAGGATGAAGAAAATTAAAGTTCAAAAAAACAAGAAAAGACCGTGGGTTCGTGAGTGGGTGCGTGATTCTGTATGTTGTGAGGTTGATGGAGTTCCAGAGATCAAAAAATACCCAAATACCAGTACCTGAAGAGTTGTGGTCGCATAATACAAGAGATTGTCGACAAAAGTGGAGTATTTCGAATTGAGGCGATTGCTGGAGACGAAACTTATTACAATTTGAACCGGGTTATGTGTTATTTGTGTTCATTGTACCGTTGAAAGTATTGTTAGTGCCAAAGTATTGCTGGACTATCATTTGGCCTACTGAAGTTAACATAATAAAATTCTTGTGTCACTTTTTGTTTTCTAGGAAGTTGGAGAAATTCGCCTAGCTAAATTAAAAATCGACCAATTACGATCCATCCAAGAATCAAGGTCGTCGTGGTGGTGGTGCAACAGCAGCAACAAGGACTACAGCAACAATATCAACAGCCAACAGCAAGAATTCCACGGCAGAGGGGTCTACGATCCGAAACGACCCGAGTCTTTCTCGGCCAACGGAAAGGAAAGCCAGAGAGATTACATTCCCACCACTATGCGACGCGTTTCGCCGTTGGTTAAGCGGCTCATCAGGCATATTGGGCAATGTGTCTTACAAATGTCTTTACTTGATAAGTTGTATTTATGTCGACTATTGTTGCGAAATTGCATCTACGAATTAAATTCAACCGTGTCAATGTTCGGACATTTGGCTTCACACCGGAACATTCCTTTTCAGAGCAGATTTTTCTTGTAGTGACGGACTTTTTTTCCATACAGACTACAATATTTTTCTTCACTGGTATGCAACTGCATATTGTGCAACCTTAGGAAGATAAGGAGGTGGCTTTGAACGCTAAGGCGCCGGACACCAACAGATGCCATGGGAACCAGGGTTCAAATCCCAGCCGGGCTCAAGCTGAATGTTTGAGTTTTGTTTTTATGCCTTTTTAGGGCGAAGGATCATTCATGTAAATGTTTTTTATTGTCATGCCATTGTCCATAGGTAAACAATTAAATAAGAATCCATCTACTCTACCTACCATGTGAGATGATCGAAAACATCGCATTAAGGTTAACAATGGTACTCCCCAATTTTGTAATGCAATGAGTATATGGTTTACACAACCCGATCCAAGGCTTTTTCTAAGTCCTCTGAGATTACCACACTATTTCTTCTATGGTTTAAATATTCACTTAAAATGGATTCGAGGTTGTGACACAAAGTATGCTCCCCGTGGTGTGGGAGGAAAGCATGTTGAATTTTGGAAAGGTGTTTTTTGCTGTATTGTAATAGAAGCCGAGACAAACGTTTTTCTAATATGTTTGATAGGACAGCGATTAAAATAATGGTCTATAGCCCTGCAAAGAATTAAGGATTTTCCCCGGTTTAGGAATGGGACAGAGAACGGCCGTTTTTCAGTCATGTGGAAAGACTCGATTGTGTATAATGTTGCTCTATAACTTACAGAGAGAACTCCAAAAGGAAGCAAACGCATTGGCAATGTAATCTATTTCTGTTAGTGTATCATTATTAAAAAGAATCCAATAAAATCTATTAAATTTAGGATTTTTTCTTATTCCATAGATGACTACCATACATAACAAGACAAATATAATATAGACATCTGTTCCAAAAATGTCGTGTGGATCTTTTACATTCATGCTTGATTGAGACGCACATGTTCCTGCAGTAGAGACAATTCTAATTGCTTTTAAATCTTCTGAATGTTCTCCATGCTCTTTGCCTAGTTCGTGTAACAGGGATGGAAAATAAAAATGTGAAAAGGTACCAAAGGAGTATTTTTTTCAGGAAAATACAAAAAAAAACTTTTTATTCAGTTTCATAAAGATCGATTTTCAAGATATCACTTAGTGTATCTTTCTGATGGTAATAATATGAGAATTCTTGCTTCTTTCGATTGTATTCCAATATGTATGCTATTGACTAATTTTAATTTCACTACCTCTTTCCAAAAGCCAATATACCCCAAACTAACATGAATTTCAAAGTGCTCTTGAAATTATTGTAGTAATCACGAAGACTAGGAATGTCATCAATTTGCCTACCTCAGGAGATAGCACAGAGTATGCCAAATTGAGTATCTGACAAACATATCCATAAAAAAAATTGGAACTCATTAACTTAATTTGATGTTTGTAAGTTTAATCATAACTGAACAGTTATCAGTCGTAAACCTGTCTTTATCTGCATACTTTTGTAGGTCAAATTCATAACAAATTCTAATCAAAAAAATTATATATCATAGTTTAATGAAGGATTGGAATGGTTCTGAAATGGTCTCGGGGGTACTACGGTACTTTTTTGGGTAAAAAAGTACTGAAAAAAGTACTATTGTACTGAATTTTCCATCCCTGTCGTGTAATAATGCTAGTCATTATTGAACCATATTGGCCTTATTTTATTTCTCTTATGATGGCTAATTGGTATTGACCCATTAGCAGCTTTCCTGAAGAGTCGTTTAATTTTAGAAGCCTTTCTATTGATGTTATCCGATGTGGTGAAATCTGAATTAAAACATTCTAATTTTGCTTGAAATAGGGGCCAATTTGCTTTTGTATCCAGAAAACGAGTTATAACTTTCTTTTCAGACAAGAAGATGTCATTCGTTATGGGATGAAAGTGTAGGCGCTAAGTCAGAGGTGCATGTAGGAACATCTATTGAAGTAAGAATGTTCCGAGTACTCAAAAGAGTAGGGGAACCGTCATTGAGTATAATTAAACCGTTTTTATTCACGAATTCTTCCCAAATGATACCCCCGTTAGATGTTTCAGATGAGCTCCATAGAGTGTTATGAGAGTTCAAGTCACCCAGAAATATCGTATGTTAGTGTTATTCATATTCTTTATAACTATTTATTATATTAAAAAGAAACCTATAGTCTAATGAAGAAACGCCTAAAGGTCCTGAAGAAACGCTGATATTAGTGATATTTATATTATTATTGACAGAAATTGCTATTCCGGATTTAGAATAGTTATAGCTCTAATTGTGGTGGCATACTTTGTAACCCGGAAGAGAAAAATGTGTTTATTTTATTCAATTATGTAAGTCTCTTGTGCATCGGTGACTCTTGGTTTATGCATTTCAATTATCTCTAGGGCATACTTATGGTAAGTAAAGTCTTGCATGTTCCATTGCAGAATATCATATTCTTTATAACTATTTATTATATTAAAAAGAAACCTATAGTCTAATGTTGTGAGAAACGCTAAAGAAGAAACGCTGATATTAGTGATATTTATATTATTATTGACAGAAATTGCTATTCCGGATTTAGAATAGTTATAGCTCTAATTGTGGTGGCATACTTTGTAACCCGGAAGAGAAAAAGGTGTTTATTTTATTCAGTTATGTAAGTCTCTTGTGCAACGGTGACTCTTGGTTTATGCATTTCAATTATCTCTAGGGCATACTTATGGTAAGTAAAGTCTTGCATGTTCCATTGCAGAATATCGATATTCAAATTTAGATACATTTAATAAAAATTAAAAGAAATAATAATAATAGATAAACGTACCTAATGTTGTGATGTCGTTTGTACTGAGTGTTTAGTGCTTTTAGATGTGCAAGTGTCACTATTGCAGTTTACACGAAATTTATAACTTCATGCATTGTGCGGCGGTGGTATAGCAGATTCTTTGCACAATTCTATAAATTTGCAGTGTTTTTTCGTATGTCTTAATCTGGCGCAGTTTGTGCGTTGCAGGGGATTTGGGGAGTATTTCCGAACGCGTACAGTGCTCCAACCAATATCAATAAGATTCGGTGGGTCTTCGTTCATCAATACTCAGATGAGAACTGTTGCTTAGGACATTCAACTTATGGGAATGGAACCGTTATAGGACATTTACCTTATGGGACTGGAACCGTTATTGGCATGCTCTTAAGGTAAGGTCGCACTAGGCAAATATTTGATTCAAATGTCTTTTATTTTATTTGCCAAAAAACGTCAAATTTGTGCACTTTTGATTTTGTGTTCACATTACACTCAAATATTTAACACATTTTGTTTGCTCAAACAACAGGCAAATAGTGTCAAATAACGAAATGGGAAATAATGTTTGACGTGTGGTCACATTTGAGCAAATATTTGAATAATAAAACAGTTTGATCAAACTGTCAAAAAATATTTGCTCGATATTTTCCAAGAAATTATGGAAGAGGAGCAGCCTCAGTTATTATATAGGATGAAGAAAATTAAAGTTCAAAAAAACAAGAAAAGACCGTGGGTTCGTGAGTGGGTGCGTGATTCTGTATGTTGTGAGGTTGATGGAGTTCCAGAGATCAAAAAATACCCAAATACCAGTACCTGAAGAGTTGTGGTCGCATAATACAAGAGATTGTCGACAAAAGTGGAGTATTTCGAATTGAGGCGATTGCTGGAGACGAAACTTATTACAATTTGAACCGGGTTATGTGTTATTTGTGTTCATTGTACCGTTGAAAGTATTGTTAGTGCCAAAGTATTGCTGGACTATCATTTGGCCTACTGAAGTTAACATAATAAAATTCTTGTGTCACTTTTTGTTTTCTAGGAAGTTGGAGAAATTCGCCTAGCTAAATTAAAAATCGACCAATTACGATCCATCCAAGAATCAAGGTCGTCGTGGTGGTGGTGCAACAGCAGCAACAAGGACTACAGCAACAATATCAACAGCCAACAGCAAGAATTCCACGGCAGAGGGGTCTACGATCCGAAACGACCCGAGTCTTTCTCGGCCAACGGAAAGGAAAGCCAGAGAGATTACATTCCCACCACTATGCGACGCGTTTCGCCGTTGGTTAAGCGGCTCATCAGGCATATTGGGCAATGTGTCTTACAAATGTCTTTACTTGATAAGTTGTATTTATGTCGACTATTGTTGCGAAATTGCATCTACGAATTAAATTCAACCGTGTCAATGTTCGGACATTTGGCTTCACACCGGAACATTCCTTTTCAGAGCAGATTTTTCTTGTAGTGACGGACTTTTTTTCCATACAGACTACAATATTTTTCTTCACTGGTATGCAACTGCATATTGTGCAACCTTAGGAAGATAAGGAGGTGGCTTTGAACGCTAAGTCGCCGGACACCAACAGATGCCATGGGAACCAGGGTTCAAATCCCAGCCGGGCTCAAGCTGAATGTTTGAGTTTTGTTTTTATGCCTTTTTAGGGCGAAGGATCATTCATGTAAATGTTTTTTATTGTCATGCCATTGTCCATAGGTAAACAATTAAATAAGAATCCATCTACTCTACCTACCATGTGAGATGATCGAAAACATCGCATTAAGGTTAACAATGGTACTCCCCAATTTTGTAATGCAATGAGTATATGGTTTACACAACCCGATCCAAGGCTTTTTCTAAGTCCTCTGAGATTACCACACTATTTCTTCTATGGTTTAAATATTCACTTAAAATGGATTCGAGGTTGTGACACAAAGTATGCTCCCCGTGGTGTGGGAGGAAAGCATGTTGAATTTTGGAAAGGTGTTTTTTGCTGTATTGTAATAGAAGCCGAGACAAACGTTTTTCTAATATGTTTGATAGGACATCGATTAAAATAATGGTCTATAGCCCTGCAAAGAATTAAGGATTTTCCCCGGTTTAGGAATGGGACAGAGAACGGCCGTTTTTCAGTCATGTGGAAAGACTCGATTGTGTATAATGTTGCTCTATAACTTACAGAGAGAACTCCAAAAGGAAGCAAACGCATTGGCAATGTAATCTATTTCTGTTAGTGTATCATTATTAAAAAGAATCCAATAAAATCTATTAAATTTAGGATTTCTTATTCCATAGATGACTACCATACATAACAAGACAAATATAATATAGACATCTGTTCCAAAAATGTCGTGTGGATCTTTTACATTCATGCTTGATTGAGACGCACATGTTCCTGCAGTAGAGACAATTCTAATTGCTTTTAAATCTTCTGAATGTTCTCCATGCTCTTTGCCTAGTTCGTGTAACAGGGATGGAAAATAAAAATGTGAAAAGGTACCAAAGGAGTATTTTTTTCAGGAAAATACAAAAAAAAACTTTTTATTCAGTTTCATAAAGATCGATTTTCAAGATATCACTTAGTGTATCTTTCTGATGGTAATAATATGAGAATTCTTGCTTCTTTCGATTGTATTCCAATATGTATGCTATTGACTAATTTTAATTTCACTACCTCTTTCCAAAAGCCAATATACCCCAAACTAACATGAATTTCAAAGTGCTCTTGAAATTATTGTAGTAATCACGAAGACTAGGAATGTCATCAATTTGCCTACCTCAGGAGATAGCACAGAGTATGCCAAATTGAGTATCTGACAAACATATCCATAAAAAAAATTGGAACTCATTAACTTAATTTGATGTTTGTAAGTTTAATCATAACTGAACAGTTATCAGTCGTAAACCTGTCTTTATCTGCATACTTTTGTAGGTCAAATTCATAACAAATTCTAATCAAAAAAATTATATATCATAGTTTAATGAAGGATTGGAATGGTTCTGAAATGGTCTCGGGGGTACTACGGTACTTTTTTGGGTAAAAAAGTACTGAAAAAAGTACTATTGTACTGAATTTTCCATCCCTGTCGTGTAATAATGCTAGTCATTATTGAACCATATTGGCCTTATTTTATTTCTCTTATGATGGCTAATTGGTATTGACCCATTAGCAGCTTTCCTGAAGAGTCGTTTAATTTTAGAAGCCTTTCTATTGATGTTATCCGATGTGGTGAAATCTGAATTAAAACATTCTAATTTTGCTTGAAATAGGGGCCAATTTGCTTTTGTATCCAGAAAACGAGTTATAACTTTCTTTTCAGACAAGAAGATGTCATTCGTTATGGGATGAAAGTGTAGGCGCTAAGTCAGAGGTGCATGTAGGAACATCTATTGAAGTAAGAATGTTCCGAGTACTCAAAAGAGTAGGGGAACCGTCATTGAGTATAATTAAACCGTTTTTATTCACGAATTCTTCCCAAATGATACCCCCGTTAGATGTTTCAAATGAGCTCCATAGAGTGTTATGAGAGTTCAAGTCACCCAGAAATATCGTATGTTAGTGTTATTCATATTCTTTATAACTATTTATTATATTAAAAAGAAACCTATAGTCTAATGAAGAAACGCCTAAAGGTCCTGAAGAAACGCTGATATTAGTGATATTTATATTATTATTGACAGAAATTGCTATTCCGGATTTAGAATAGTTATAGCTCTAATTGTGGTGGCATACTTTGTAACCCGGAAGAGAAAAATGTGTTTATTTTATTCAATTATGTAAGTCTCTTGTGCATCGGTGACTCTTGGTTTATGCATTTCAATTATCTCTAGGGCATACTTATGGTAAGTAAAGTCTTGCATGTTCCATTGCAGAATATCGATATTCAAATTTAGATACATTTAATAAAAATTAAAAGATATAATAATAATAGATAAACGTACCTAATGTTGTGATGTCGTTTGTACTGAGTGTTTAGTCTTTTAGATGTGCAAGTGTCACTATTGCAGTTTACACGAAATTCTTTGCACAATTCTATAAATTTGCAGTGTTTTTTCGTATGTCTTAATCTGGCGCAGTTTGTGCGTTGCAGTGGATTTGGGGAGTATTTCCGAACGCGTACAGTGCTCCAACCAATATCAATAAGATTCGGTGGGTCTTCGTTCATCAATACTCAGATGAGAACTGTTGCTTAGGACATTCAACTTATGGGAATGGAACCGTTATAGGACATTTACCTTATGGGACTGGAACCGTTATTGGCATGCTCTTAAGGTAAGGTCGCACTAGGCAAATATTTGATTCAAATGTCTTTTATTTTATTTGCCAAAAAACGTCAAATTTGTGCACTTTTGATTTTGTGTTCACATTACACTCAAATATTTAACACATTTTGTTTGCTCAAACAACAGGCAAATAGTGTCAAATAACGAAATGGGAAATAATGTTTGACGTGTGGTCACATTTGAGCAAATATTTGAATAATAAAACAGTTTGATCAAACTGTCAAAAAATATTTGCTCGATATTTTCCAAGAAATTATGGAAGAGGAGCAGCCTCAGTTATTATATAGGATGAAGAAAATTAAAGTTCAAAAAAACAAGAAAAGACCGTGGGTTCGTGAGTGGGTGCGTGATTCTGTATGTTGTGAGGTTGATGGAGTTCCAGAGATCAAAAAATACCCAAATACCAGTACCTGAAGAGTTGTGGTCGCATAATACAAGAGATTGTCGACAAAAGTGGAGTATTTCGAATTGAGGCGATTGCTGGAGACGAAACTTATTACAATGTGAACCGGGTTATGTGTTATTTGTGTTCATTGTACCGTTGAAAGTATTGTTAGTGCCAAAGTATTGCTGGACTATCATTTGGCCTACTGAAGTTAACATAATAAAATTCTTGTGTCACTTTTTGTTTTCTAGGAAGTTGGAGAAATTCGCCTAGCTAAATTAAAAATCGACCAATTACGATCCATCCAAGAATCAAGGTCGTCGTGGTGGTGGTGCAACAGCAGCAACAAGGACTACAGCAACAATATCAACAGCCAACAGCAAGAATTCCACGGCAGAGGGGTCTACGATCCGAAACGACCCGAGTCTTTCTCGGCCAACGGAAAGGAAAGCCAGAGAGATTACATTCCCACCACTATGCGACGCGTTTCGCCGTTGGTTAAGCGGCTCATCAGGCATATTGGGCAATGTGTCTTACAAATGTCTTTACTTGATAAGTTGTATTTATGTCGACTATTGTTGCGAAATTGCATCTACGAATTAAATTCAACCGTGTCAATGTTCGGACATTTGGCTTCACACCGGAACATTCCTTTTCAGAGCAGATTTTTCTTGTAGTGACGGACTTTTTTTCCATACAGACTACAATATTTTTCTTCACTGGTATGCAACTGCATATTGTGCAACCTTAGGAAGATAAGGAGGTGGCTTTGAACGCTAAGTCGCCGGACACCAACAGATGCCATGGGAACCAGGGTTCAAATCCCAGCCGGGCTCAAGCTGAATGTTTGAGTTTTGTTTTTATGCCTTTTTAGGGCGAAGGATCATTCATGTAAATGTTTTTTATTGTCATGCCATTGTCCATAGGTAAACAATTAAATAAGAATCCATCTACTCTACCTACCATGTGAGATGATCGAAAACATCGCATTAAGGTTAACAATGGTACTCCCCAATTTTGTAATGCAATGAGTATATGGTTTACACAACCCGATCCAAAGCTTTTTCTAAGTCCTCTGAGATTACCACACTATTTCTTCTATGGTTTAAATATTCACTTAAAATGGATTTGAGGTTGTGACACAAAGTATGCTCCCCGTGGTGTGGGAGGAAAGCATGTTGAATTTTGGAAAGGTGTTTTTTGCTGTATTGTAATAGAAGCCGAGACAAACGTTTTTCTAATATGTTTGATAGGACAGCGATTAAAATAATGGTCTATAGCCCTGCAAAGAATTAAGGATTTTCCCCGGTTTAGGAATGGGACAGAGAACGGCCGTTTTTCAGTCATGTGGAAAGACTCATTTGTGTATAATGTTGCTCTATAACTTACAGAGAGAACTCCAAAAGGAAGCAAACGCATTGGCAATGTAATCTATTTCTGTTAGTGTATCATTATTAAAAAGAATCCAATAAAATCTATTAAATTTAGGATTTCCTATTCCATAGATGACTACCATACATAACAAGACAAATATAATATAGACATCTGTTCCAAAAATGTCGTGTGGATCTTTTACATTCATGCTTGATTGAGACGCACATGTTCCTGCAGTAGAGACAATTCTAATTGCTTTTAAATCTTCTGAATGTTCTCCATGCTCTTTGCCTAGTTCGTGTAACAGGGATGGAAAATAAAAATGTGAAAAGGTACCAAAGGAGTATTTTTTTCAGGAAAATACAAAAAAAAACCTTTTTATTCAGTTTCATAAAGATCGATTTTCAAGATATCACTTAGTGTATCTTTCTGATGGTAATAATATGAGAATTCTTGCTTCTTTCGATTGTATTCCAATATGTATGCTATTGACTAATTTTAATTTCACTACCTCTTTCCAAAAGCCAATATACCCCAAACTAACATGAATTTCAAAGTGCTCTTGAAATTATTGTAGTAATCACGAAGACTAGGAATGTCATCAATTTGCCTACCTCAGGAGATAGCACAGAGTATGCCAAATTGAGTATCTGACAAACATATCCATAAAAAAAATTGGAACTCATTAACTTAATTTGATGTTTGTAAGTTTAATCATAACTGAACAGTTATCAGTCGTAAACCTGTCTTTATCTGCATACTTTTGTAGGTCAAATTCATAACAAATTCTAATCAAAAAAATTATATATCATAGTTTAATGAAGGATTGGAATGGTTCTGAAATGGTCTCGGGGGTACTACGGTACTTTTTTGGGTAAAAAAGTACTGAAAAAAGTACTATTGTACTGAATTTTCCATCCCTGTCGTGTAATAATGCTAGTCATTATTGAACCATATTGGCCTTATTTTATTTCTCTTATGATGGCTAATTGGTATTGACCCATTAGCAGCTTTCCTGAAGAGTCGTTTAATTTTAGAAGCCTTTCTATTGATGTTATCCGATGTGGTGAAATCTGAATTAAAACATTCTAATTTTGCTTGAAATAGGGGCCAATTTGCTTTTGTATCCAGAAAACGAGTTATAACTTTCTTTTCAGGCAAGAAGATGTCATTCGTTATGGGATGAAAGTGTAGGCGCAAAGTCAGAGGTGCATGTATTAACATCTATTAAAGTAAGAATGTTCCGAGTACTCAAAAGAGTAGGGGAACCGTCATTGAGTATAATTAAACCGTTTTTATTCACGAATTCTTCCCAAATGATAGAGTGTTATGAGAGTTCAAGTCACCCAGAAATATCGTATGTTAGTGTTATTCATATTCTTTATAACTATTTATTATATTAAAAAGAAACCTATAGTCTACTGAAGAAACGCCTAAAGGTCCTGAAGAAACGCTGATATTAGTGATATTTATATTATTATTGACAAATTGCTATTTCGGATTTAGAATAGTTATAGCTCTAATTGTGGTGGCATACTTTGTAACCCGGAAGAGAAAAAGGTGTTTATTTTATTCAGTTATGTAAGTCTCTTGTGCAACGGTGACTCTTGGTTTATGCATTTCAATTATCTCTAGGGCATACTTATGGTAAGTAAAGTCTTGCATGTTCCATTGCAGAATATCGATATTCAAATTTAGATACATTTAATAAAAATTAAAAGAAATAATAATAATAGATAAACGTACCTAATGTTGTGATGTCGTTTGTACTGAGTGTTTAGTGCTTTTAGGTGTGCAAGTGTCACTATTGCAGTTTACACGAAATTTATAACTTCATGCATTGTGCGGCGGTGGTATAGCAGATTCTTTGCACAATTCTATAAATTTGCAGTGTTTTTTCGTATGTCTTAATCTGACGCAGTTTGTGCGTTGCAGGGGATTTGGGGAGTATTTCCGAACGCGTACAGTGCTCCAACCAATATTAATAAGATTCGGTGGGTCTTCGTTCATCAATACTCAGATGAGAACTGTTGCTTAGGACATTCAACTTATGGGAATGGAACCGTTATAGGACATTTACCTTATGGGACTGGAACCGTTATTGACATGCTCTTAAGGTAAGGTCGCACTAGGCAAATATTTGATTCAAATGTCTTTTATTTTATTTGCCAAAAAACGTCAAATTTGTGCACTTTTGATTTTGTGTTCACATTACACTCAAATATTTAACACATTTTGTTTGCTCAAACAACAGGCAAATAATGTCAAATAACGAAATGGGAAATAATGTTTGACGTGTGGTCACATTTGAGCAAATATTTGAATAATAAAACAGTTTGATCAAACTGTCAAAAAATATTTGCTCGATATTTTCCAAGAAATTATGGAAGAGGAGCAGCCTCAGTTATTATATAAGATGAAGAAAATTAAAGTTCAAAAAAACAAGAAAAGACCGTGGGTTCGTGAGTGGGTGCGTGATTCTGTATGTTGTGAGGTTGATGGAGTTCCAGAGATACCAGAGAATACCAGTACCCGAAGAGTTGTGGTCGCATAATACAAGAGATTGTCGACAAAAGTGGAGTATTTCGAATTGAGGCGATTGCTGGAGACGAAACTTATTACAATGTGAACCGGGTTATGTGTTATTTGTGTTCATTGTACCGTTGAAAGTATTGTTAGTGCCAAAGTATTGCTGGACTATCATTTGGCCTACTGAAGTTAACATAATAAAATTCTTGTGTCACTTTTTGTTTTCTAGGAAGTTGGAGAAATTCGCCTAGCTAAATTAAAAATCGACCAATTACGATCCATCCAAGAATCAAGGTCGTCGTGGTGGTGGTGCAACAGCAGCAACAAGGACTACAGCAACAATATCAACAGCCAACAGCAAGAATTCCACGGCAGAGGGGTCTACGATCCGAAACGACCCGAGTCTTTCTCGGCCAACGGAAAGGAAAGCCAGAGAGATTACATTCCCACCACTATGCGACGCGTTTCGCCGTTGGTTAAGCGGCTCATCAGGCATATTGGGCAATGTGTCTTACAAATGTCTTTACTTGATAAGTTGTATTTATGTCGACTATTGTTGCGAAATTGCATCTACGAATTAAATTCAACCGTGTCAATGTTCGGACATTTGGCTTCACACCGGAACATTCCTTTTCAGAGCAGATTTTTCTTGTAGTGACGGACTTTTTTTCCATACAGACTACAATATTTTTCTTCACCGGTATGCAACTGCATATTGTGCAACCTTAGGAAGATAAGGAGGTGGCTTTAAACGCTAAGGCGCCGGACACCAACAGATGCCATGGGAACCAGGGTTCAAATCCCAGCCGGGCTCAAGCTGAATGTTTGAATATTACTATAATTTAAAATAAATGTTTTTATGCATTTTTTAACTAATGAGGGGCGATTACTATCGAAATTATGAAAGTATTGATTCAAAAATTTTCACAGAAATTACGAAAACAGTGAAATGTGTATATATACGCAAACAAATAAGAGCTGACAAATCAACTTTATATAATTTTAATCCTAATCTAAGCAGCTGGGATTTGGAGCTCGATTGACGGGTCGAGTCGATTTCAATACATAGTAATTTTTTCGTTTAGGGACTGCTCCATTTCTGAATGTATTTTCATGGGCAAACCAAATGACAAATGAAAATACATTTCTGATAGAAAATAACTGGAATAAAATAGAATTGGTCAAAGAAACAAATTAAATAAAAATACATATACACGTGGGAACATAAAAGTAAAAGATGTATGTAAAGTTCCAATTGCGACAGACATACAAAATTTCGTATGTACAGAAAAACTTACAGTACATATCGCTCATTTGTTGCAAGACAGGTATAACTAAAAAAACGATTTTGCAGAAAATTTGTTTTAAGTTTTATAGGTCTATTATAGAGAACAATTGTGCATCATCAAATCGAAAATCACGTTTTTTTTATTTTTTTGATTTATGAGCAGCAAATGAGCGATAGGACCTCGTGTATCAAGACCTTTATCAAATATCAAGGTAGGCATAGCAACTAATAAATTACAATTTTTCAATACTGTGGCTTGTTATGCCAAAATCGTATCCAAAATCTCCAATCAAGAACCTAAAACAATATACTAATTTGACAAGTTTTCCAACTTTTTACTCGAAAACTGTTCCGGAACCCACGAAACTATTAAAACATTGAACCAAATTTAAGGGAACACAATGCGAAATGACGCTCTCATTGTAAACTTTTTACTCGAAAAATTTGTCCGAGTGAAAATGGTAATCAGGGATGCCAACTTCTGATTGGCTGTTATATTGGTTTTGAAGTATTGCCATCTAATTTTGGCATATTTACTAGATTTGCAGTCCCGAACTTTTCAAATTATTTTGTACTCTGAGTCGGAATGATTCCCTTTTACTTGCTTTGCTATTAAAACAATTTTTGGGTCAGACCAACAATGTGTAGATAATGTTTGGAAAAGTATAGCAAAAATATAATCTAAAATCCATTTGTTTGCAGATGAATTTTACAACATTGGTAAGAAGAAAATTATGATTTGTGGATAAATCAATATCTAAATCACATTTCTAACTCGATTTTGAAAACCAAACATGAAATTTCATTAATTTTTCGCGTTTTTATTAAAATGTGAAAATACAGTAAACACTCGATAATGTAAATAATTAATATAGGGATAGTTCCCTAGGGGAGTTGCAAATCTCCTACCAGGCGCATCTTCCCGAATGGCGGATAGGAAGGGGATCTCCATGATGTGCAGAGTGAAACTGACCTAGGTCTTCTAGGTCAACTTTTCTCTGCACTTTGTGGAAACCTTGGCGATCTTCGGATCCCCTGTGGACCAAAATGGATCGGTGTAGTGCCCTTAACTGTAGTTCTGGGAGGGGACGACTTACACGGGACTCTAAACGACCAAGAGTAATGTGGGGATACGCTTCCGGAGGAACTGCTACCGAATCTTACCATAACTGATGATGAGGCGGACACCATGATAATCCCAGCCAAGTCTACACAGGGGGATTGTTGTAGCATTAACGAAGGAAGCGCAGACCCTGTTGACCGACTTCAACAGGTCCTGTGTCGGGACTTGCCGACAATAAACTTCAGAGGCTATCTGCGACAGAGGCGATGTCCGACAATGGGGAATCTGTCGAGACCCCAGCAACGGACAGCGGCTCAAATAGCCGATGCGAAACACTACAAGCGTGCTGTTTCGTATCTCCGCAAATTCGTGGGACGAAACGCGAATTTGATTTCGGATAGGGAGGTTCAGCTCATCAAGCGTAAGATGAGATTCGTAAGGAAGTTCGAAAGAATCTGTCAGCACGCTCGACTTCTGATCTGGAGCCCAGCTCGAAGTCTAACCCTAGTCAAAGGACACAGGTAAAGGCTATTGAGAACATCCCGAAGAAAAATGTCACCCATAAGGGTGATCAACGTGCGGAGGGCTCTGTCTCAAAGCCCGAGTCTAAGCCTAGCGACAAAGGTGAAGCTAAAATTTTTGGTGGATCCACTAGTGGTCGGAATAGGAAAAAGGGAAAGTCCGGCAAGGAACCTTCGTCTCCTGGGAGACCAAATGCCTCCCCACAGAGCAAATCTGTGAAGCGCATCCGCTCCTCAGAAGGTCCGCAAACTTCACCCAAGAAGACGATGACTTCTCGTCTGGCTGACCCTTCTACTTCATATGCGGCTGTCGCTGGACAACAAACGCCGGAGAGACAGCCTAGTATAGAGAAGGCATCAACCTCCTCTGGATAGGCAAACTCCAAGGTGCGTAGCCAAATACAGCGTAAGCCATATGACAGACCGACCAAGGTAGCCGCTGATGAATACCTTCAAGTGGCAATCATTGACAAATCTGATCTTCATGGCAGGATTAGTCTTTGAAGGAGCGCTTCGGTCGCCGGTGTGAAATAAGTCGCCAATGAAACAAGTCCTCAAATTTGGGGGTTTATTTCATTATGAAATAAATCCCTAAAAAGCAATATGAAATAACTCCCCACCCAAAATAAAATGAAATAAGTCCCTAAAAGCGGGGACTTATTTCATAATGAAATATGTCCATAATTCGGATGATTATGGTCCATATCCTTTTTTGCAAAAAAAAAACACATTCAATTTTCCACATACCCTAGCTTTGCATGTTTTTATTCTGCATTAAATTTTTTGGACACTTTTGTATTTAGATTCCTTATATATACCATTTTATCTGATGTTTTTCTTTGACCGGCAATGATTTCGAATTCCATGCCGCTTACAACTCTACATTCTTCAATCAACTAGTTACTAACAATAAATATAGTCGGTACCTCAGCAATAGATATAATGATATTTTTGCTAGTTTCTCATCACTTTGTAATTTTAGAAAAATGAAATAAATTCCCAAATTCTGATTAGGGACTTATTTCATTTCAAAGTTTGGGGAGTTGTTTCATAATGATTAATCTGCAAATGATAAACCTGCAGATTAATCTGCATCATTGCAAGGCCGCAGCCGCCCAACTACTCCTGTCCCTCACGAACTCTGATGTGGACATCGCCTTAGTTCAGGAGCCATATATTTATAAAAATATGGTTTCTGGATTAAGAAATTCCAACTTTGACATATTCGCCGCGTCCATGGGGATGACATGTGCAATGTAAGGCTGTAGCATTCGATTGGGAAGGCCACTCTGTTCTCCTCAGTCTACACGCCTATTAAGGAACTGGATCCACCAAATACCAGTGAACGAAAATGCTTGACGAAATGACGAGTACCTTCAAAGTCATCCTGGGGTGCGTCGCAAACGCTCACCATTTCAAATGGGGTAGCAAGGACACTATCCTATAATTTACGATCCTACCTTTAAAATTTACGATCCTACCTTTCGACTCCTCATCAGCAATTGTATGGTATCTGATGAATGTTACGAATACGTAACTCCTCCCCCATTGTCGAAGGATTCTCCTGAATTCTTTCTTTAACTTTTATATTTATGGATTTTCCTTTAAAGATATAAATGATCATTGTCATACCAATCATCATCACTACAAATACAACCACGATTAGAGAATATGAGATGGTTTGATGTTGTTTTAGTTCTTCAATATTTTTAGTGTTTATGTGTACAATATCATTAAATGTTATTTTATTTCTAAATGTTTTGTTGTATGTATTAAAATCAAGAATTTTTTCCAAATAATTTTCTTTTTGATTAGAAAAATTTTCATTTTGTATTGTAATTTTACAGTTTGAGAACATTAAAATATTATTTCCTTTTAATATATTGCTAGTATTTTGGTTACAATTGTTGTTTATAGTCATATTGTGAGAATTTTGGATAATAACAGTTTCGTCATCGAGTAATTCGAATGAAGTATTGTTGTTAAATATTAGTTTACAATTGTCTTTAAATACACAATTATTTGATAGTTTTAGATATAGATAGATATCTTCGTCGTAAGTATAATATATATTGTTAATATTAACAAACTTTTCTTGTTTTTCTTCTATTTCATAGAACTTCTGGTTAGGTATAGGAACGATAATGTTTACAATGTGTTTTGAATAATTTATAGGTATTTTTATTGAAAATATTAAACAGTTATTGTTGTATAGTAGTACGCCCATTTTTATCAGACATAACTTATAGAAATCTATATTGTATTTATCTATTTCTTCAGATGTTAGTATAGAGGGATGGAAGATGTAGTGTTTAGCAGAGTATATGTTCTCTATTATTGGATCAACTTTGATTTCTAAAAATTTTAATTTAATAAGCTGTTCATTGAATAACAATTGACTTTTTATCTATTATTTTTTTTGTTTGGATGGTATTTATTGCGTTATTAATTTTTCTATCGTCTAAAATACTATATTTTATTAAACATAAACTTTCATTGAAATGAGTGTTAATAATTACTTGCTGATTAATTGTTTCTATAATATTATGGTTGTTACTGTTAGAAACGTCTAATTTTTGTATTATATTTTGCCTGTCGTCGTCCTCCATTAGGCCAAAGAGCCATTTGTGCGCTGTACCTGCGACATTGAGAAGGCACCGTTTATTTCTATTACTTGATGGCAAGATAGACTTCAATTTTGTTCTAAGGATGTTTATTTGGATGTTTATTATGTTCTTGTAGTTGCTACCTAAGTTTATTGTGTTTTGTTCTAAAGCGTCGATAATGTCAAATATTTCTATTGGTTGTATTACATGTAGGACAATTTTGGTTTCGTTTACAATGTTAGTTTCGAATGTATTAAGAATGGTATATCCGTTATCGTTGTCAATTGGGGTTATTTTGAAATCCGCTCTCGAAATTGTCTTTTGGGTAATTAGCAATGTTAGCAGGATCACTGTCTGGAATAGGTTCTGATGAGAATTTATTAGGTCTTTTAATATTATTCATGTATTCCGGTAAGTCTGTGTTTTCTAAATTTAGGTTCTTCTTTGTGTCTTACATTCTTATAAACCCGACCTGTCTATTTTCTATGTAGGTTTCCCTATTTCGATTTGCCTTGTCTATGCTTTTCTTTGTTTTGTACTTCGAGTGGTGTGCACCTAATAGTACTATGGTAGTTATCATTATAGTATGTAATAGCTTTATGGATTTGTTTTATTATTGGTATTTTTTCTCCCAGATTAAGTATTATTATTTTTTCCGTTAATGTGTTGTTGAGTCTTTCTATGTCACTATTACCTGTATGGCTATTTGGTTTTGTAGCGTGATATTGGATGTGTTCTTTATCCAAAAATTCTTTTATTGTGATTTTATTAAATTCGTTGTCGAACACAAATTTTTGGGGTTTTCCTTTTAATGCTATGAATTCCTGGATTTTGTTCGCGATTGTTATATTATTTCTGTCTGGTAGATGAAAGCCTGTAGCATGTTTTGAAAATTTGTCTATGAATACGATAAAATACTGGTTGCTATTCACATATGTATCTATATGAATTATTTCATTGATTGTCGTGGGGGTTTCTGTTAAACTGAACTTATTTTTAATTGGGTTTGGATCGTATTTACTTCCACTGCATATCTCACAGTTGTTTATAATTTTGCAGATTTGAGTTCTGAGGTCTGGGTTATATACGATCGATTTCAGCTTTTCGCATGTTGCCGTTATGCCACAGTGTCCGCTTTCGTTTTTATGAAATAGTGCGATCTGTGTTTTTAGTTCATCTTCGGATACTATATCCCTGGCAATATTTGTACATTTAACGAATTTTATATGAGGATTGGCAGAGAGTGGACTGTTAGTACTTCTAGTGAGGCGTTTTCATATTCATCATGTGTTGAACTTTCATGCTCAGGCTGTTCCATTTCCATATATTCGCCTGTGTTTTCTTCGTCCTCCCAATGATTTATTTCGTCTTCTTTTATTCGACTTAGGAATCTGCGATGCAATTGTTTTTGCCTTTTATATAATCAATTGAAAAATTATATTCTCCTACATTTATTAGCCATCTCTGGAGTCTGGGATTTATATCGTTCCCTGTATATTTGGTCATTAACCACTTGAGTGGTTGGTGGTCACTTTCCAAATCGAATTCCCTACCAAACAAATAGGGTCTGTAGTACTGCACTGCCCATACAATGGCAAGTAATTCTTTCTCGATTATTGCGTAGTTGCATTCATTTCTATTAAGGGTTCTATATGCATATGCAATTGGGTGCCCCTCTTGGGAGAGTACTGCCCCTATTGCGAAGTTACTCGCATCAGTTGTTACTTTAAACTTTTTACGAAAATCAGGATATCTCAATATTGGCGAGTTAGTAATGAGATCTTTCAGTTTTTCGAATGCGACAAGATATTCCGGGTCGTTAACCCTGTCATTCCCAAGAACGATTTGATTTGTTTTTCTGTAGTTTGGACTTTAAGTTTTCGTATTATAGATGTTTTATCTGGATTTGGCTTGATGCCATGAGTAGTAAGGACATGGCCTAAAAATTGTGTCTCTTTTTTTAGAAAGTCGCATTTGTCGACTTGAATTTTTAGATTCGCCTTTCTTAATAGTTTAAAGATTTTTTCTAGGATGGTCATATGTTCCTCTAAGGATGTGCTAAACACAAGAATGTCATCCATGTAGACAACGCAGGTTTTATTTATATGATCCTTTAGGACATTATTCATCAGCCTTTGGAAGGTGGACGTTGCGTTTTTAGGCCAAAAGGCATTCGGATAAACTCATAATGACCCGTTGGGGTTGAAAATGGCGTTTTCTGCCTATCCTCCTCTCTGACTGGAATCTGGTGAAAGCCCTTGGCTAGGTCAAGGGTAGTGAAGTATTGAGATCTACCAAGTTTATCCAACAGGGAGTTAAGGTTTGGAATATGGTATTTATCATCTACCGTAAATTCGTTTAATTTTCGGTAGTCAACAACGAGTCTGTATTTCTTTACCGGAGTTATCTAACTTCTTTTCTACTATCCACAATGGGTTATTATAAGAGGAGTTGCTTTTCCTTATAATGTTTTGTTTATGCATTTCTTGAATTTGGCGGTTTATTTCGTTTTCGTGTACCTGAGGGTACCTGTATGTCTTTGAGTAAAGAGGTTTATATATTGTCGTAATGATTTCGTGTTGGATTTCGTCCGTCGCTGAGAGAACATCTCTTTCTTTAAAGAAAAGGTCTTTGAATTTTGAAAGCAACCTTCGGGTTGTTTCTTCTTCGGAACTGAGGTGACAAAATTTGTTTTTTTTTTTGAAATATCATTTGTTTCTATTGGTTCTAAAGAACATATACTTTAAATTTCATTTGGATAGTTGTATTCTTCAAAAAATAATCTGGACCGCAATATATCGATGTATTGTTAATCGCAGTTTATTATTATTTATTCTTAAAAGCTTTGAAAATCTTTTAAGAAATTTTGGCCTATTATGCCGGAAATGTTTTCATTTGAGAAATCTATTAGCTTCCAATGAAGTGTTCCTGGGCACCTGAATTCTCTAGGAAAAGGAGTGGTTACGGCGTAATTTACCTTATTCAATCCGTTGAGTGTTTTGTAATAATGTGGTTTTTCTGGAGTTGTTTTTGGAAATTGTTCTTTTAGTAAGTTTTTTTAGAATGCTGGTTGTTGAACCAGTATCAATTAAGCATCTAATTTTTTGTTTTCCTATTGTTATTGATACTATTGGTAACTTTGTTTTAGAGGCCACGCAAAAAATTTACTTCCTCTTGAACTTCTGGTTCCGAAGCCATCCAAGGCTTCTACCTCCATGTATGAGGGAGAGTTCGACTGTTGGGTGTCAACGCTCATATGTGAAAGTCTTGTTTGTGTAGAATCGTTTGTTCTGTAAGCTCTATTATTTGATTGTGTTTTTTGTGTATTATTTTTTCCGTCGCTGTTATTGTAGGTTGTATGGAATTTATTACGATATTTATTATTCTGATAAAATTTGGAACTAGTGGGTACTTCCCGTTTTTCTTTTTCCGCCTCGCTGTTCTTTCATGAATTCTGTCCGTCATTTTTGTTGACTACTGGTCTGTGGTTATGGTGAATTGTTCTTTTATCATAGAATAGCCCTAATCATGTGTATGTTAGAATAATGTCTATCATTTTTTCGACCCCGTTTAGGTGTGATCACAATGGTCCGTCTATTTTTCCTATCATGATGTTCACAAGGTCACGATCGACACACAGTGGTGAGTAGATCTCTGGCCTTGTGGCATCGAAGTCATATATCTCTGCTAGTTCACATTTAGATTTTTCGAAGAAACTAAATAATTCGCTTAAATTTCTTACCTTAACTAGTCTACAAGAGTTGAATATGTCAGAGTATGTTTTTCTGGGTTGTAGATGATGTTTCAGAACTTCTTTGATATTGTCCCACGTTGCTTTGGGTCCCAATTGTCTGATCAAGTATGAATAGTTGCCGTTAATTTTTTCGTTGACGATGATTTGTAGGCCGTACTCTATCTGTTTGGCGTTGGTACTGCATAAGTTGATTGTATTTTCGGCAGACGATACAAACTGGATGAGGCTGTCTGGCTCCAATGGCTTAGTTTGGTTGTTGTTTGGATGTTGTAGGGTTTGTTGTTGGAGTTGTTGCTGTTGCTCTAGAACCCGTCGTTCTTGTTGAACGATCACTTGCTGGAATTTGTTGGTTTGCTCGTTAAGTTCCTCCATGTCTTCAAGGTTTCGATTTGCGTCAAACTTGTGCATAAATAACAGTAGTATTTAAAAGAGTTTTTGTTTTTTTTTTTAATATATATATATATATTTGCTTTACCGAAGGTTCTTTTTATTTTATTCTTTAGAAGAAAATAACCACGACTGCGACAGTTATAATTCCGGAGAAAAACAAAATTCGAACTTAGGTTTTAGAACTTTATTTTTTCGGTTCTGTCTTAAGACTAACTTAACTTGTACTTAATTTAATTTAAATAACTAAATGTTACAAAGTGAGAATGTCTGCTCAGCATATTATGCGTTTCGCAACCATGAAATTGAAAACCAACAAAAACTCTTTTTGTTGCTGCCGTTAGCTTCTGTTGTATTTGCTTATTTGATATATTTCATTATTATGTAGTTTATGTTTGCAGTGGCATAGGGATCAATGGGGTACGGATACGCAACTCACGTAGCGCCTTAAGGCTGCATGAACAAAACTTCTGGCGAAGTTGTACGAGCCAGGTATGACATTAGACCAACGCGTAAAACTAAGCGACTATATATCACCAGTCCTGATGTAGATGTCGTTATTCCTAGTAGAGACGACTGGAACCGAAGTAACCCTCCTCTGGACGGTCTGGCCTTCTATACAGACGGATCCAAGATGGAAGAAGGTACTGGGGCAGGAGTCTACTGATAGTGGATAGTCAAGCGGCTCTTAAAGCCATCAAATCTTGTTATATCAAATCCGTTGCCGTCCTCAAGTGTAGAACAGCTTTGGAAGAACTTACTTACAGCTATCGGCTGTAAGTAACTACAGCTGTAAGTAAGGACACCTCGACGGGGATCTCAATCCACAAATCTAGCAACTTATGTCATCTTTACCGGAACTTTGAGGCGTTCTTCTTCGAAAGAGCCTATGAACTTTGGCACAACTAACCTAGGTGCAACGTGTCAAGATCCATTTGGCCGACTCTGTCTACCAAAAGGACGAACTCACCAGAGCAAAGCCGAAAAAAGAGTAATGACAGGAGTCATTACTGGTTATTGCAATATTAGGGCCTTTATTAGTAAATGGGATCTTGATTACTGTAAACTCAGCGTTGACGAGGAGGAGGCGGAGACTATTGAGCATCAACTGTGTCACTGTCCAGCCCTGGCTTACAGGGGGCAAAGACTAGTGGGTGTTCATTTTCCACCAAGTCTTAGCTTCCTCTCAACAACCGAACATGCTTTAATCTACAACCTAAAGTGGTTGGGATAGTGCAACCTTGACACGCAATATATCTTCTGTGTGATCTCTATAGCCATCAACATTTTTCCAAACTTACCTTCTTATATCTTTCTGTAAGTTTCTCATCTCTCTGTATTTACCCAATCTTTTCTCACCTATAGATCTCTCCTCATCTCTTATCTTTCCGTGGATGATCACAACGGACCTGACGGTGACTGCACATCCCCAAACCTAACCTAACCTAGGGGTAGTTCATATTTTCGAATTTGTTCACATTTTCGACCAGCTATTTACCGCTAATTCCTTCCTAATTCCTTATTTACAGCTAATTCCTTGATTTTTTTTAACACTTTAATGTCAGTTTAAGTGTTCACATTATCAAGAGCTCACTGTATGTCAAATGAACAGAACGACTTGTAGAATTTGTTTTATTCATTCTGACATTATAGCCTATAATGTAGAGGTACCTTTTTTCTTTGTTGACAAAAGATACCCTACCTTGTATAATCATACCATGGGTTAACCCTCCAACGGCGTTCAAACTAATTTTGACTCTAATATTCCTTTATAAATTGGCATTTAATGCAAGAGGCACGCCTAAAAACCTCGTAAGTGTCTCCCATTTAGTTCCATATTACAATTACTTATCTTTATCTTTTCTCAAAAAAAGACAAAATAAACCTCTACTTTGTGGACTATAATGTCAGAATAAATAAAAACAAATGCAACAAATACTTTTCAAATTTTGCCAAAAATCGCGAAAAATGAATGGAATGTCAAGTTTTCTTTTCAAAATGGAGTCGGGAATATGCTTTAGATATTCATTTATTCACAAATCATAAATTTATTTTTACCAATGTTGTAAAATTCACATTTAACCCTCCGTGCAATTTTCTCTTCACAGATATAATGCAACTATCCTAAATAGGATATGAACAAAATTTGACATCACTACATCCTTGCATTCGGGAGATACAGTTTGTCCTTTCTGAAAAAAAGTTCAATATCAAGATAACAAAATGCTGAATCGCCGGAAACCCATTTTAATGTATTCTCTATATTCTTTTTTTACAAAAATAAAAAAATATGATGGGAGACTTCATATTCTTCGAATTCGAAGCGTTTTAAATAATTTTGACAGTATACACAAATTAGTACTGTACACATTTTTGCCCTCTTCTCTATATTAAAAAGATCATAACGTTACCAAAAATTTTAATTTTTAAGATTTTTCTTTAGATATGTGTCGTCCATAATCAGGGTTTGACGTATGAAATCCAAAGAATATATCTACTAGCTACATATTAAAAATAACCTCTAAAACATTTTGTTGCCTGTGGGCAACAGTGGGCCATAAAGGGTTAAAGAAATGGATTTTAGAATATATTTTTTTTATTTTCAAAACATCACATACACAGTCACATATTTTGTATACGACTTTGGCATAACAAGCCACAAAATGTAAAAAATATAAGATGCTATAGCCTACCTTGGATAATTCTACCATGTTTTGTTCGACTCGGACATCTACATATATATAAATGAATTTCTGTTCCTCCTAAACTACTGAACGGATTTTCATGAAATTTTCACAGTCGATTTTTGAGTACATAACATAGGGTACTTAATTTTTTGATAGGGTCAGGGGAACCAATAGCCCCCATACAAATTGTCCCCTTTATTGGATAACAATTGGTAATTTATAGCAAAATCTTAGTAAATATACAAACCACAGATATAGATTATACAATAGTGAATATACCTTTTTCACCAACTCCACAAACTTCTTTTCTTTTAGAGTTACAAATTCGCATTTTATATGCTGAATGTGATGGTGGAAATGATAAAAGTAGAAATATCAGAGTGAGTTGTACTGAATAAGAAGTACAGTAAATAATTGTACTGTATGCCTAAATTAGGCTATTCACAAAATATGTTATTGTGTCCTATTGGGTATTTGCTAGGCTTTTTCCATATAAAAGTTTGTATGATAATATAACATTCTTAACTATGTTTTTAAGTGCGATAATTTTTATCAGTACATTGTTTACAATTTTTCGTAACAATTTTGTTATTCGTTAAAAAATTGCATTTATTTTGATCAAGAAATGAAGCAAGAATACACAGAATAATTCCATATCGGAAGTATGGAGAATAATAAGAAAATGACAATTGAAAAAAGTTTGTGATTTTATGTGTCTGAATCAATGTTTTTAAATATTCGCGGACGTATCCAGTGATATTTTTTACATGTTTGCAAGAAAAAAATTATAAAGCTTGGAAATTATTAATAGCGGATACTTGAAGAACTCCAATGATATACTGTATTATTGCAGGAAATAACTTTTTAATATGAGTTTTGTACCTATGAATAGATGTGGTAGAGTTACACTTTCTGTTAGTGAGTTTGTTTGATCATGTCTGTACTACATGTATATCAGTTTTATATCTAAAAAATCGGTATATAGAGTGGTGGCCACGTAATTAAAACAAAAACTATGATACCCTTCACCACTTTAGGTACATACAAGAGATGCTCATATGTACAATATCCTTTTTTAGAATAGACATAGCATATTTGGAGGACCATTGAAATGGAATCGGACGAAATTAACTGTGTACATAGATATTTGAACTAAATTAAAACTATCCATACATATACCAATCTGAAATTTATGAAAAATTTAATGTCAATGCTGCATTTACACAAAATCGGAGGAAACTATATATGGGAGCTATATCTAAATCAGAACCGATTCCAACAAAACTTCGCATACATCAATCTGGACCTAATTAAGTAGTCTGTGCAAAATTTTGTCTCAATCGGACCAATATTGGCAGTTGGGTGCATCATTTAAGGGAACCCCCCATTCGTGCCCGCCATTCGCAAAAAAATGTTTAGAGAAAAACGCGTTTAAAGTTTGAGAAGCCCTTCAGCCGTCACTTGATGCGGACACAATAAATCGGATATATCTTCAAGAGTTCTTGAGATTTTCACTTGAAATTTTGTAGAGACATTCTTTAATCAGTGTAGATTCGAATTATATCAACAAAAATTTTGACCCCGAGAATGGGGGGGGTCCCCTTAAATAAAATCAGACGGAACTATATATAGAAACTATATCTCAATCTGAACCGATTCCAGCGAGACTTTACATACATAAATTCGGACCTGATTTAGTACGTTGTGTGCCACTCGGCCTTAATTTGATTTGTTGGTGCTCGACGAATCTATATATTGTAGCTATATCTAAATCTGAACCGATTTTCCCAATTTCAATAGGGTTCGTCCTTGGGCCAAATTATTGACATATGCCAAATTTCATTAAAATCGGATAATAAATGCGACCTGTACTTTGTTCACAACAATACATGGACGGAAAGACCGACATGCATAAATCGACTCAGAAAGTGATTATATGCATATTCTCAAAAGGAGGTCTATCTCGATTCCTTTTGCGTGTTACAAACGTATGCACAAAGACATAATACCCTGTACCACTGTATGGTGAAGGGTATAAACATCGACTTGAAGTGGATACATAATTTGAACATTGTGTAATTATTTACATAGTGCAATTTTTTAAAATATTAAAAAAAAAACAAAATTATGTAAATTAAACACCGATAAAATCATTTACAGATAACAAATTAAAAAATCTGTAAAATATATCAAAATTGGTAACAATTTGTACAATACACCTAACATTCAGAAAATCACCCTAAGTAAATCAAAAGTCGTACGGGGCCGACTATATGATACCCTTCACTACATTGGTACATATAAAAGATGCTCATATGTTCAATATCCTGTAAATAGAATAGACATAGCATCTTTGGGGGACCATTGCAATGGAATCGAACGCAATTAACTGTGCGAGGTACAAATATATTTGTTCTAAATTAAAACAACCCAATCACATACCATTCTGAAATTTAAGGCAAACGTTGTTTTGCCTTATCAATATTGCATCAATATAAGGTTAAAAAACATTTGCCACTAAGTTTCTGTCACATACCATTCTGAAATTTAAGGCAAACGTTGTTTTGCCTTATCAATATTGCATCAATATAAGGTTAAAAAACATTTGCCACTAAGTTTCTGTCAATAAAAGTATTAACTGGTACCCCAATGCAAGCACATAACAGTTTATAATTTGGTGGAACTTATTTCACCAAATGTTTTTTTAATAGAATATCATTTTTTGTTATTGCTTTTTACATCATCTTATTTGTCCCTTCTTGAATGATTCTTAATTACAATATCATTTTGTTCATGTCCAACTATCCTTTTGATTTTTATATTGAAATCAGTATATAAGTCGAAAAATTTTAGATTAGGCATAGAAATTTAGTGGTTTCCGCTCAGTTATGGGTATATTTAAATTTTAAACAAATTGTTAATTAGTTTTCAGATTGCCGTTATAGATATGTAGCTATATATTCTATAAATAGTTTTTGACAGTTATGGGGGAAGAGTTTGGCCAATGTTGACGCCGTATACCTTCTTTTAATTGTAAATGCTTGTTTTATATCTTAACTCTAAATCGTGAAATGTTGTAATCGGATTTTTATATCCTCACATTTATTAACAACTTGATTTTAATTTAACATTTGAATAAGTTGTTGTTAAAGGTTACATAGATCCACATCCAAATTTCATGTTTTCGGCCAAAAAAAAAGAAGCATTGTCAAAAAAGTAATACACATTTTTGACAAATATGAAAATGTGATTTCATATCCAAAAGCTGGGCTCTATAGAAAATAAGACAAAACTTCAAATATCTGACGGGAATACAAAAAATGTTATCACATTATTAATATTAGAACATACACCTATTTTATGAAATTAGAACATTTGATCTAACTAACTCAAATAACCATATGACTTAAAATACAACATTAAAGCTCGATACAAAAATTGGATAATTGTAAATATTACTTAATATATTTTTTGATCACATACGATTTATAATTCCTTTGAATCGTCAAAATCGGCGTGGACGTTCTTGAGTTATATACGATGTAACTAACACAACGTCCAATTATTCCAATTTCCCGACTCTTTTATGTTTTTCTCAACATTTTCTTCGTAAAAAACATCCCAAAGCAATTAAAAACTGCCGAAAACGTGAGTGAAATCGGTACAGTCAGTAAACCATGCACGCATTATTAACATCTTTTAAAAAATATTTGAGGAAACATAAAGGTTCCTATAAGATAGGATTCGAATTTAAATGTACTGTAATCGTATTGTTACGTTCTTGGATTTTATTTTATCCCGTGTAGACTTTGTTTTATTTCCCAATACAGTTCGTACTAAATAAAACGCGGGTTCTTTCTGATTACGAATATTACAATGATTTTATTGACACAACTTTACTTTGCACTTTACTTTACAGCTTTACGTTACTTTACGGTTTCAATTCGCGATCTGATTCACAACTGACTAACTGCCTTGCCATTTCTCCTATTTATATGAGCCTTGCCTGTCGCTACAGAAGTTTCTAGAGGATCTGGTAACACCTAGATTACGAACAATCTACCAATGCAACAAACACATACAAACTAACATTGAGTAAACAATAACAACAACACATATACAGGCGAGGGAGTAACAAAGAAAGAGAATTAAGCGATCATCAATGATGACGTTTAACAAGAATTGTACGTCAACAACAAAATAGACAATGAAAGAGGAAATGGAAGGATGTAGAAAAATCTATACAGTAGTTGTTGTTGTGAAGTTATTCGAATAAAATTCGTAACATTGCCCCCCGCTTAAGCCTGTTCGCTCCAAATGTACAACTTTCATCTTCGGCCTGGGACTGTCGCTCCTCTGGATGCGATAAACGACGTCATTTATTTTCGTGACAATCTTGTAGGGTCCTTCCCAGTGCGTTTGCAATTTGGGGCATAGCCCTTTTTTTCGTTGTGGATTGAACAATAGTACCAGTTGCCCTTCTTGAAACCCATCGGTATTTGCCGCTCGATCGTACCTTGCCTTCATGCGGTTGCGAACCATTTTTATTCGATGGCGAACTGCATCGTGGACTTTACTAAAAGAGTTTTGACTGTCTTCTTCTTGGTTCACATCGTCGTTTGGGGTAGCACCGAATATCAAATCGCCAGGTAGCTTTAATTCATTTCCGAACAGAACTTTGGCTGGGGTCCGGGATGTGGAATCATGAATGGCCGATCTATAAGCCAGTAAAAACTTTGGAATATGCTCATCCCAGTCTCGTTGGCCACTGTCCACCACTTTCTGTAGATGTTCTTCCAGGGTGCGATTGAATCTTTCCACCATGCCATCTGATTGTGGATGTAGGGGCGTCTTTCTGGTTTTCTTGATTCCGTAGGAGTCACACATTTCCTTGAAGATCGCTGGTTCAAAATTCCTACCTTGATCGGAATGAACCTCAGATGGAACACCATAGCGACAAATCCAATTTTTGCTGAACACATCCACAATTGTCCTGGCTTCTTGATTTGGGATAGCATAAACCTCTGGTCATTTGCTGAAGTAATCCATGACCACTAAGACATACCGGTTCCCAGAGTCGCTTATTGGGAACGGTCCAGCTACATCCATTGCGATTCTTTCAAAAGGGTCTCCTGAATTATACTTCTGCATGTAGCCTCGACTCTTCCGTGTTGGTCCTTTAGCTTTTATGCACCTTTCACAATTGGAGATCCAGTCGGCAATGGATTTTTGACAGCCGACCCAATAGAATCTCTGCTTTACCTTTTCAGCGGTTTTTCCTATGCCAAGATGTCCTCCACTTGGCCCATCGTGAAACTCCGACAAGACATCTCTTATTTTGGAGTCTGGGACGACGATCAAGTTCCGGTGAGATTTACCGTCCTCACTTTCCCATTTGCGATATAAGCAACCATCTATTATAAGTAGACTGTCCCACTGGGCCCAATAGGATTTGAAAAGAGGGCTTTCGGAGGTAATTTCTTTGCGACTAGGTCGCTTGCCCGTTTCTATGGCCGAAATTATTTTGCCCAGAATGTGATCCCCTCGTTGTTCCGACGACCAATCTTCACCCGACTCAAACTGCAATAGTCGGACATCAAGGATATTCTCTTTACACTCAGCCTTTGAGCAATGCCTGCATTCTACCTTGCATGGCCGACGAGACAGGGCATCAGCATTATCGTTTTTTCCGCCTTTTCTGTGCTCGATTCTGAAGTCATAACTCTGGAGCCTCTCAATCCAACGGGCTAGTTGACCTTCCGGATTCTTAAACTGCAGCAACCATTGGCGAGCAGCGTGGTCGGTCCTCAGCAGAAAATGCTGGCCATATAGGTATTTGTGGTAGTGTTTAACGCTCTCAAGGACAGCAAGCAGCTCTCTCCTCGTCACACAGTAATTCCTCTCAGGCTTCTACAATGTCCGCTGTAGTACCCGATGACTTTTTCCTGTCTGTCGATTTCCTGGGAAAGGACGCCACCGATGCCGCACGCACTTGCGTCTGTGTCCAGAGCAAACTTGCCGGCAGTTATAGGGTATGCCAAAATGGAGGCTCTGCATAGCATGTCTTTGAGCTTTCTGAATGCCTCTTCTTGGTCGTTGCCCCACTGAAACCTCTGGCCTTTTTGCGTCAAGCGGTGTAGACAGGCGGGCCTGAAGACGAAAGCTGCTGTAGAACATCCTTTAAGTTCTTGATGTGTTCGTCGAAGTTGATGTCATGACTATGACTATGATGTCATCCAGGTATATGAGGCACGACTTCCACTGCCGCCCTTTTAACACACGCTCCAGCAGCCTTTCAACTGTAGCCGGGGCGTTGCAGAGTCCGAATGGCATGACATTGAACTGCCAGAGACCTCCATTACCGCCAAACGCTGTTTTCTCTTTACCTTTCTCGGTCGAGGGTGGAGAACCATGACGTCCCGGCTAATGTGTCCAATGTGTCGTCGATTCTTGGGAGCGGATAGCTGTCTTTCTTGGTGACATCATTCAACTTTCGGTAGTCCACACAAAATCGGGTGCTTCCGTCTTTCTTCTTGACCAAGACCACTGGGGAGCACCATGGACTTGACGATTGTTCTTTTACACCACTCTTTTCCATTTCACTTATCAGCTTCTGGACCTCGTCTCTTTTTGCCAGGGGAACACTTCTTGGAGGCTGTTTAATGGGTCTCGCGTCTGCTGTATGGATTTCATGCTTCACCACTTATGTTATTCCTTGGTGCTCTTTTGTCAACGAAAAGGTAGAGGAATGTTTCCATAATAATTGCTTAGCCTTGTTCCTCTCGGAAGGTGATAATTGGTGTATCCACTCTTTTATGTAACCGTCGAGGTGCTTCTTCTCCATGGCTGCTGACTTTTCGGTGCTAGTTTCCAAATTAATTACAGCTTCAGCTGGTGTGCATTGTCCAACATCGAAAAATAATAAAAAAAAATAACGTGTATCGGAAATCCAATACACGTTATTCTAGGTTCCATTTGGTACGTTGTGCACTCATATGTCCTAAATAAACTTTAGTTATTGTGGTACAACACTAGGTAAAATCGGATGTAAATATATATGGAAGCTATATCTAAACCTGAAACGACTTCAATTCAATATACTATGTAAATTGAACAGACATATTCTCCTCTACTTCCTCAATTTGCACCAATATAAGTTACCGAAATAAACATTCGTCGCTGAGAAATGCTTGGTTATAATTTTCCCACAATAAATGACTATATGTGCATCGTCGACACATTTTAAAAAAGCGCCACCATGAAATGAAATACAAAACTAAAACTCGGTAGTCTTCCATCGAAACTCAAACTTAAAACAAGCAGCACCAACAAGTAAAGGAACTTGAGCAGCAACAATAACAACAACAATCAACGTTATTCTAATAATAATAATTTTAATAACTAATACTTAAGAAACAACAACAATTAATATTATTCTAATAATTTTAGTGAAACACTTAATACTTAATAAATAATAATTAAATAAAGATAACCAAGAAATAAAAAAAGAAATAACTGGCGCCCAACGATCAATAGAATCCATGTAAGTAGAGTAATCATTCCTCAAGAGAAAAAAAACTTAAAAAAAGTGACCGAATTATTAACGCGGAACAAATCAAACAAATTGTGGACTATCTAAATTGTAGCTATATCTAAATCTGAACCGATTTTCCCAATTTCAATAGGGTTCGTCCTTGGGCCAAATTATTGACATATGCCAAATTTCATTAAAATCGGATAATAAATGCGACATGTACTTTGTTCACAACAATACATGGACGGAAAGACCGACATTCATAAATCGACTCAGAAAGTGATTATATGCATATTCTCAAAAGGAGGTCTATCTCGATTCCTTTTGCGTGTTACAAACGTATGCACAAAGACATAATACCCTGTACCACTGTATGGTGAAGGGTATAAACATCGACTTGAAGTGGATACATAATTTGAACATTGTGTAATTATTTACATAGTGCAATTTTTTAAAATATTAAAAAAAAAACAAAATTATGTAAATTAAACACCGATAAAATCATTTACAGATAACAAATTAAAAAATCTGTAAAATATATCAAAATTGGTAACAATTTGTACAATACACCTAACATTCAGAAAATCACCCTAAGTAAATCAAAAGTCGTACGGGGCCGACTATATGATACCCTTCACTACATTGGTACATATAAAAGATGCTCATATGTTCAATATCCTGTAAATAGAATAGACATAGCATCTTTGGGGGACCATTGCAATGGAATCGAACGCAATTAACTGTGCGAGGTACAAATATATTTGTACTAAATTAAAACAACCCAATCACATACCATTCTGAAATTTAAGGCAAACGTTGTTTTGCCTTATCAATATTGCATCAATATAAGGTTAAAAAACATTTGCCACTAAGTTTCTGTCACATACCATTCTGAAATTTAAGGCAAACGTTGTTTTGCCTTATCAATATTGCATCAATATAAGGTTAAAAAACATTTGCCACTAAGTTTCTGTCAATAAAAGTATTAACTGGTACCCCAATGCAGGCCCAAGCACATAACAGTTTATAATTTGGTGGAACTTATTTCACCAAATGTTTTTTTAATAGAATATCATTTTTTGTTATTGCTTTTTACATCATCTTATTTGTCCCTTCTTGAATGATTCTTAATTACAATATCATTTTGTTCATGTCCAACTATCCTTTTGATTTTTATATTGAAATCAGTATATAAGTCGAAAAATTTTAGATTAGGCATAGAAATTTAGTGGTTTCCGCTCAGTTATGGGTATATTTAAATTTTAAACAAATTGTTAATTAGTTTTCAGATTGCCGTTATAGATATGTAGCTATATATTCTATAAATAGTTTTTGACAGTTATGGGGGAAGAGTTTGGCCAATGTTGACGCCGTATACCTTCTTTTAATTGTAAATGCTTGTTTTATATCTTAACTCTAAATCGTGAAATGTTGTAATCGGATTTTTATATCCTCACATTTATTAACAACTTGATTTTAATTTAACATTTGAATAAGTTGTTGTTAAAGGTTACATAGATCCACATCCAAATTTCATGTTTTCGGCCAAAAAAAAGAAGCATTGTCAAAAAAGTAATACACATTTTTGACAAATATGAAAATGTGATTTCATATCCAAAAGCTGGGCTCTATAGAAAATAAGACAAAACTTCAAATATCTGACGGGAATACAAAAAATGTTATCACATTATTAATATTAGAACATACACCTATTTTATGAAATTAGAACTTTTGATCTAACTAACTCAAATAACCATATGACTTAAAATACAACATTAAAGCTCGATACAAAAATTGGATAATTGTAAATATTACTTAATATATTTTTTGATCACATACGATTTATAATTCCTTTGAATCGTCAAAATCGGCGTGGACGTTCTTGAGTTATAAACGATGTAACTAACACAACGTCCAATTATTCCAATTTCCCGACTCTTTTATGTTTTTCTCAACATTTTCTTCGTAAAAAACATCCCAAAGCAATTAAAAACTGCCGAAAACGTGAGTGAAATCGGTACAGTCAGTAAACCATGCACGCATTATTAACATCTTTTAAAAAATATTTGAGGAAACATAAAGGTTCCTATAAGATAGGATTCGAATTTAAATGTACTGTAATCGTATTGTTACGTTCTTGGATTTTATTTTATCCCGTGTAGACGTTGTTTTATTTCCCAATACAGTTCGTACTAAATAAAACGCGGGTTCTTTCTGATTACGAATATTACAATGATTTTATTGACACAACTTTACTTTGCACTTTACTTTACAGCTTTACGTTACTTTACGGTTTCAATTCGCGATCTGATTCACAACTGACTAACTGCCTTGCCATTTCTCCTATTTATATGAGCCTTGCCTGTCGCTACAGAAGTTTCTAGAGGATCTGGTAACACCTAGATTACGAACAATCTACCAATGCAACAAACACATACAAACTAACATTGAGTAAACAATAACAACAACACATATACAGGCGAGGGAGTAACAAAGAAAGAGAATTAAGCGATCATCAATGATGACGTTTAACAAGAATTGTACGTCAACAACAAAATAGACAATGAAAGAGGAAATGGAAGGATGTAGAAAAATCTATACAGTAGTTGTTGTTGTTAAGTTATTCGAATAAAATTCGTAACATTGCCCCCCGCTTAAGCCTGTTCGCTCCAAATGTACAACTTTCATCTTCGGCCTGGGACTGTCGCTCCTCTGGATGCGATAAACGACGTCATTTATTTTCGTGACAATCTTGTAGGGTCCTTCCCAGTGCGTTTGCAATATGGGGCATAGCCCTTTTTTTCGTTGTGGATTGAACAATAGTACCAGTTGCCCTTCTTGAAACCCATCGGTATTTGCCGCTCGATCGTACCTTGCCTTCATGCGGTTGCGAACCATTTTTATTCGATGGCGAACTGCATCGTGGACTTTACTAAAAGAGTTTTGACTGTCTTCTTCTTGGTTCACATCGTCGTTTGGGGTAGCCCCGAATATCAAATCGCCAGGTAGCTTTAATTCATTTCCGAACAGAACTTTGGCTGGGGTCCGGGATGTGGAATCATGAATGGCCGATCTATAAGCCAGTAAAAACTTTGGAATATGCTCATCCCAGTCTCGTTGGCCACTGTCCACCACTTTCTGTAGATGTTCTTCCAGGGTGCGATTGAATCTTTCCACCATGCCATCTGATTGTGGATGTAGGGGCGTCTTTCTGGTTTTCTTGATTCCGTAGGAGTCACACATTTCCTTGAAGATCGCTGGTTCAAAATTCCTACCTTGATCGGAATGAACCTCAGATGGAACACCATAGCGACAAATCCAATTTTTGCTGAACACATCCACAATTGTCCTGGCTTCTTGATTTGGGATAGCATAAACCTCTGGTCATTTGCTGAAGTAATCCATGACCACTAAGACATACCGGTTCCCAGAGTCGCTTATTGGGAACGGTCCAGCTACATCCATTGCGATTCTTTCAAAAGGGGCTCCTGAATTATACTTCTGCATGTAGCCTCGACTCTTCCGTGTTGGTCCTTTAGCTTTTATGCACCTTTCACAATTGGAGATCCAGTCGGCAATGGATTTTTGACAGCCGACCCAATAGAATCTCTGCTTTACCTTTTCAGCGGTTTTTCCTATGCCAAGATGTCCTCCACTTGGCCCATCGTGAAACTCCGACAAGACATCTCTTATTTTGGAGTCTGGGACGACGATCAAGTTCCGGTGAGATTTACCGTCCTCACTTTCCCATTTGCGATATAAGCAACCATCTATTATAAGTAGACTGTCCCACTGGGCCCAATAGGATTTGAAAAGAGGGCTTTCGGAGGTAATTTCTTTGCGACTAGGTCGCTTGCCCGTTTCTATGGCCGAAATTATTTTGCCCAGAATGTGATCCCCTCGTTGTTCCGACGACCAATCTTCACCCGACTCAAACTGCAATAGTCGGACATCAAGGATATTCTCTTTACACTCAGCCTTTGAGCAATGCCTGCATTCTACCTTGCATGGCCGACGAGACAGGGCATCAGCATTATCGTTTTTTCCGCCTTTTCTGTGCTCGATTCTGAAGTCATAACTCTGGAGCCTCTCAATCCAACGGGCTAGTTGACCTTCCGGATTCTTAAACTGCAGCAACCATTGGCGAGCAGCGTGGTCGGTCCTCAGCAGAAAATGCTGGCCATATAGGTATTTGTGGTAGTGTTTAACGCTCTCAAGGAGAGCAAGCAGCTCTCTCCTCGTCACACAGTAATTCCTCTCAGGCTTCTACAATGTCCGCTGTAGTACCCGATGACTTTTTCCTGTCTGTCGATTTCCTGGGAAAGGACGCCACCGATGCCGCACGCACTTGCGTCTGTGTCCAGAGCAAACTTGCCGGCAGTTATAGGGTATGCCAAAATGGAGGCTCTGCATAGCATGTCTTTGAGCTTTCTGAATGCCTCTTCTTGGTCGTTGCCCCACTGAAACCTCTGGCCTTTTTGCGTCAAGCGGTGTAGACAGGCGGGCCTGAAGACGAAAGCTGCTGTAGAACATCCTTTAAGTTCTTGATGTGTTCGTCGAAGTTGATGTCATGACTATGACTATGATGTCATCCAGGTATATGAGGCACGACTTCCACTGCCGCCCTTTTAACACACGCTCCAGCAGCCTTTCAACTGTAGCCGGGGCGTTGCAGAGTCCGAATGGCATGACATTGAACTGCCAGAGACCTCCATTACCGCCAAACGCTGTTTTCTCTTTACCTTTCTCGGTCGAGGGTGGAGAACCATGACGTCCCGGCTAATGTGTCCAATGTGTCGTCGATTCTTGGGAGCGGATAGCTGTCTTTCTTGGTGACATCATTCAACTTTCGGTAGTCCACACAAAATCGGGTGCTTCCGTCTTTCTTTTTGACCAAGACCACTGGGGAGCACCATGGACTTGACGATTGTTCTTTTACACCACTCTTTTCCATTTCACTTATCAGCTTCTGGACCTCGTCTCTTTTTGCCAGGGGAACACTTCTTGGAGGCTGTTTAATGGGTCTCGCGTCTGCTGTATGGATTTCATGCTTCACCACTTATGTTATTCCTTGGTGCTCTTTTGTCAACGAAAAGGTAGAGGAATGTTTCCATAATAATTGCTTAGCCTTGTTCCTCTCGGAAGGTGATAATTGGTGTATCCACTCTTTTATGTAACCGTCGAGGTGCTTCTTCTCCATGGCTGCTGACTTTTCGGTGCTAGTTTCCAAATTAATTACAGCTTCAGCTGGTGTGCATTGTCCAACATCGAAAAATAATAAAAAAAAAAAATAACGTGTATCGGAAATCCAATACGTCCTAAATAAACTTTAGTTATTGTGGTACAACACTAGGTAAAATCGGATGTAAATATATATGGAAGCTATATCTAAACCTGAAACGACTTCAATTCAATATACTATGTAAATTGAACAGACATATTCTCCTCTACTTCCTCAATTTGCGCCAATATAAGTTACCGAAATAAACATTCGTCGCTGAGAAATGCTTGGTTATCATTTTCCCACAATAAATGACTGTATGTGCATCGTCGACACATTTTGAAAAAGCGCCACCATGAAATGAAATACAAAACTAAAACTCGGTAGTCTTCCATCGAAACTCAAACTTAAAACAAGCAGCACCAACAAGTAAAGGAACTTGAGCAGCAACAACAACAATCAACGTTATTCTAATAATAATAATTTTAATAACTAATACTTAAGAAACAACAACAATTAATATTATTCTAATAATTTTAGTGAAACACTTAATACTTAATAAATAATAATTAAATAAAGATAACCAAGAAATAAAAAAAGAAATAACTGGCGCCCAACGATCAATAGAATCCATGTAAGTAGAGTAATCATTCCTCAAGAGAAAAAAAAACTTAAAAAAAAGTGACCGAATTATGAACGCGGAACAAATCAAACAAATTGTGGATGCTGCTGTAAGTGCAGCACTCCAAGGGCAGCGTGCCATTATAGACTCGGAAAATAAGGCGTTAAGAGATCAAATTAGTGAACTGACGAGGAAAATATGTGTTATGCAAACTCCGTCGTCATCCGTAGAGACGTACGAAGAAATTAAAAACACCAGCTCGATCGGTACGGATAACCTCGATGCTGTGAAATCTCTTCCAGAGTTTAATGGAACAAGGGAAAAGTACGTATCATGGCGGGCCGCAGCAAAAGCTGCACACAAGATTCATGAAAATACCGTGGGGACGGCAAGGTATTATCAGGCTGTTCTGATAATAAGAAATAAAATTGTTGGGAATGCTAATGACGCCTTAGCATCATTCAACACAGTTTTAAATTTTAAAGCAATAATTGCACGCCTTGATTTTACTTACGCTGATAAAAACCCCATGTATTTAATCGAACAAGAACTGTCCACATTAAGACAGGGGGAATTGTCAATTTCAGAATTTTATAGTGAAGTAGAAAAAAGAGTGGCTATGTTAGTAAATAAAACTACAATGACATACGGGGATAATACGCAACTGACTATTAACCTGAATACAAAATACAGACAAGATGGTCTGCGCATTTTTATTTCAGGATTAAAAAACCACTTTGTGACATTCTTTTTTCGTCTCGTCCCGAGGACATGGCCACAGCATTGGCCCTCGCACAAGAAGTTGAGGCAAATCATCAACGATATGTTTTTGCAAATAGCTTCGCCAAGAGAAAATGAGATGAAGGATAGCAAGAGTCAACCGTATAGACTTTCATCGAAAACTCAAGGTACGGTGAATAATCAGCAAAAATCAGAACCCATGGATATAGATCCATCTTCATCAAAATTTAGATACAGCCAACGTTCAAACTCTCAAGCTCCTTATGTGACACCGAAACCTGATAGTTCTAACAAGGTGTTATACGGAGGCGACGAGTCAAGAAACATTAATAATTTACCACCAACAGCTGAAAAACGTTATCTAGACTCTGGTAGATTTTCTAATGGCAATGTTCAAAAATGGCAGAGATTGAACCATATTGAAGAAACTCGTTGCAATAATGGAACTTGCGATAGAAATAATGAAGTATTTGCAGATGAGAATAGGCAACTAGATGAGTACACTTATGAAATGTTGACATGTGAGGCTGACGAAGACATCGAAGAGCTTAATTTTTTAGGCAAGGGTCCCTGCTTCCTTGGATCCCAAGGGTGATTGCAGGTGAGGACACTTATGAGGTGTTGGCATGTGAGGCTGACGAAGACATCGAAGAGCTTAATTTTTTAGGCAAGGGTCCCTGCTTCCTTGAATCCCAAGGGTGATTGCAGGCAAAACAAGAAAATTTTTAATAGATACTGGCACCTCCAAAAACTACATTAAGCCATTCAACGGACTCCAGGGAGTGACATCAGTTAATCGACCATTTTTGGTAAAATCAATTCATAATACAAACAGAATTAAGGAGAAAGTCCTAACAAACATATTTGGAATATTTACTGATTTTTTTGTTTTTCCTAGTTTGGAGACGTTTGATGGGACTCGACATTTTAAAAACTTTGAACGCATCAATAGACCTGGGAAAATCGTAAATTTTTTATGCGAATAACGTCGAACCACTTTACTATGATTCATGTAAAGATGTTAATTATTTAGAACTAAATTCTTTAGCAGTTCCATTAGGTATTATAGGAAAATTTGATGATATGATTCAAAGAAATATTAAAGCATTTGCGGATCCTGACGAAGCACTTGCTTATAATACTAATGTAATTGCTAATATTAGAACTACTGATTAAGAGCCGGTTTACTCGAGGCTTTACCCCTACCCATTGGGTGTAAGTGATTTCGTCAAAAACGAAGTTGAGAATTTACTAGCCAACGGTATTATTAGACAGTCGCGATCCCCTTACAACAACCCAATATGGGTGGTTGATAAAAAGGAGTAGACGAAACAAACGTTATTGACTTCCGTAAACTAAACTGGTTATTGACTTCCGTAAACTAAATGACAAAACCATTAGCGACAAATATCCTATACCAGACATAACAGAGATTTTGTGTAATTTAGGTGGGGCCAAGTATTTTACAACCCTAGACCTAAAATCCGGTTTCCATCAAATAGAGCTAGCTGAGCGGGACAGAGAAAAAACAGCATTCTCCGTGAGAAATGGAAAATACGAGTTTTGTCGTTTGCCATTTGGCTTAAAAAACGCACCTAGTATTTTTCAGCGTGCCATTGATGATGTTCTACGAGAGCATATCGGGAAGTGTTGTTTCGTCTATATTGATGATGTAATTATCTTCTCGACGTCCGAGGAAAATCATATTCGGGATGTGGAATCAGTTCTAAAAAGTCTTTTAGAGGCAAATATGAAAGTTTCAGCGGAAAAATCGAAATTTTTCAGACAAGAAACAGAATATCTTGGATTTATGGTAACAACAAATGGCATAACAACCTGTGCTGATAAAGTAAATGCTATGAAAAATTTTCCACAACCCACAACGTTACGTGGGGTTCGTTCTTTTTTAGGTTTAGCAGGGTACTACAGATGTTTTATTAAGGATTTTGCAAAAATCGCAAGACCTTTAAGTAGTATTCTAAGAGGAGAATGTCTCTGCGTCTCAGTCAAAGAAAATAAAAATTAATCTGAACGATGAACAAATCCATGCATTTAATGCATTAAAAATATCTTGATATCGGAAGACTATCCTGATTTCAAAAAACCATTTGACTTGACAACTGACGCTTCTTCGCACGCTATCGGAGCTGTTTTATCCCAGGGTTGAAGACCGATTACAATGATATCGCGGACACTGTCTGATGCCGAAGAGAATTATGCTACAAACGAACGTGAACTTCTTGCAATAGTTTGGGCTTTAAAAAAACTTGTATGGCGTTCAAGACATTCGTGTTTTTACCGATCACAAACCTTTAACATTTGCTGTATCCGATAAAAATCCTAACAATAGGATTAGGCATTTGAAGGCTTTCGTGGATGAATGCAATGCCAAGGTCTTTTATAAGCCAGGCAAAGATAATGTTGTAGCAGACGCTCTTTCCAGGCAGCAAATTAACAACTTGAGCGACAATTCCAGTGTTATAACCGAAGCAACAGTTCACAGTGAAGCTTCATTTACAAACACAATATTATCGGTAGACAAACCTGTAAATTGTTTTCGGAATCAAATCATAATTGAGGAAGGAACTGTAAAGGGTGTGAAATGTTATATCATGTTTGGGAAGAAAACTCGATATTTTATTACTTTTGAAAATGACAGAGACTTATTTGAGATGTTGCAACAAGTTGTGAAGCCAGATGTTGTAAACGCAATTCATTGCGATCTACCAACATTTGCAAGAATTCAACATAAGTTAATTGAGCTTTTCCCAGGTGTTAAATTCAGATATTCGAAATCATTTGTCACCGATATGACGAACCTGAATGATCAAAAGGAAATCATTGCGGCAGAACACAACAGAGCACACAGAGCTGCGCAAGAAAATATTAAACATATTTTAGAGGATTATTTTTTTTCCAAAAATGGGTAAAAAGGCCAAAGAATTCGTAACAAACTGCCGAATTTGTTTGCAATCAAAATATAATCGACAACCTACCAAATATCAGATAGCTTAAACTCCCATCCCAACAAAGTGTGGAGAAATCCTCCACATTGACATTTATTCCACGGATTCTAAACACTTTCTCACATGCATTGACAAGTTCTCTAAATTTGCTGTAGTTCAGCCACTAAGATCGAGAACTATAGTAGACGTACAGCCTCTACCCCTTTAGATTCTAAATTTGTATTCTAATACAACGACTATTTACTGTGACAACGAAAAGGCATTCAATTCAAACACAATAAAGTCGATGTTGAAGAATATGTTCAACATTGAAATTGTAAATGCGCCTCCATTACATAGTACTTCTAACGGACAGGTGGAACGTTTCCATAGCACCCTTACCGAAATCGCTCGCAGTCTGAAACTTGAGAGATTATTAGATGATACGGAAGAAGTTATACTCATGGCTACAATAGAGTATAACAGATCCGTACATTCAGTGATTGGGAAAAAACCTATTGAAGTATTTCGTACAAACGATTTCGACGGAGAAGTTGTAAATCGGCTTCAAAGTGCTCAGCAGAAATATCTGACACTACATAATGCAAGCCGAAGAACTCAGATATATGAATCAGGAGATAAAGTTTTGGTTAAGACCAGCAAAAGATTGGGCAATAAACTTACTCCTTTATATGTCGAAAAAGATGTTCAAAAAGTTCTAGGAACTACTCTATTAATAGGAGGGAAGAGGGTCCATAAGGACAATATAAGAACCTAAACTGAGTTAATTATTATTTTTTTTTTCTTTTTCCTTATTTTTTCTTATCTTAGGTTGACTTTCGGATTTATAAGCCTTTTGGCACTCTCAACCGCCGAGACTCTTGACTATAATAATGCGAATTTTATTCCAATTTATGATGGAAATTTAATAGTTTTTCAAGAATACGGATACCTTAAGCACATTACGAATTTAACACTATATTCGAACATGAAGGATGAGGCGGCCAATGCATGCAATTTATTCCCGGAGTCGCATATGAAAAAAATTATAAAAGCAGATTTGGACGAAATTGACAGACTATTGAATTTAGTAAATTTACACCATAGGTATAAAAGGGGATTAAATGCCCTAGGGACTGTTTTCAAATACATCACTGGAACCCCAGACCATGATGATTTTGAAAAATTACAAGAAAATTCAGATCAACTTATAGACCAAAACAATAGACAGATTAACATTAACACGGCATGCAGCTACAAATAGATGAACTTTCTAAAAAACTTAATCAGATTTTGGCTATAGAAAAAAAGGAAAGAATTAATACGGGAAACTTGTTTGATTTATTACTATCGAAAAATAGAGCCATTATTTCTGATCTTAATGGCATAATTCTGTCACTCACTTTAGCAAAAATCGGTCTTATTAATCCGGCCATTTTGGATGCCCAAGAAATAAAACTTATTCAGACGAATGATTACTCTACCGCGGATATTTTAAGAGTATCTAATATTAATGTTATTCAAGTAGATAACGTAATTTTCTTTTTAATTAAATATCCTAAGCATAAGTCAACATGTAGAAAACTTATCATCTTCCCTGTAGCTCATAATAACAAGATTCTATACCTTGAAGAATCAACAATTGCCGTCAGCAAAAATTTTACAATAGCCGTTAAAAATTGTACTGCAACCATCCCCACACTTTGTCTACCTTCATTGGCATCGTCATGTGCTTTGCAACTAGTGTCGGGAAAAAGAGCTACGTGTCGCACTAAATTTAACAACATACCACCCATAGTCGAAATTGATGATGGTGTTGTTGTGGTAAACAGGGTTTAAAATGCTAACACCAAAATAGCAAAAACACAGAAAATTGGCGCACTGCTAACTAAATTCATCCTCAAACTATGCAGCACAGCCAAGCACAACTGCAACAAATAGCAATACATTACGAATAATTTTAGCAAGCAAAACTAAAGCTTCTTGATCTTGTCAGCAGCTACAAAATAGCAATGAACAACTACAACATAATTGTCAACGCGACTAACAACCAAAGCTTACAATGAAGACTAAGCACATTGACTGTGGCTGCTTAGCAAGATTTTTAGCAAACAAAACCCGAGCATTTTTCGAGTTCAGTGTTGCCCATTGAAATTTTATAAATTAAATGAGATAATTAAAAATGGCGATTATGATAATTTCATTTTTTCGAACAAAGACAATTAGTAATACTTGCTAAAGAGTTTAATTTAATATATTATTTAGTTTTTAGTACTATTATTGACAGTTTTAATTGCGATTTGACAAGCTTAAATTAAATAAAAACCGCACAAAATTAAATGCCGTTTTTCTAATTCTGCGTTGGCAACACACAAACATAAAAACAACCCTCGGCTGATTATTCGTCGGCAGCGAAATATGAATATGTAGTCGTACTGCCGATTAGTCATAACAAAAAAAGCTTAGCACGGATGCTACGAACTAAAAAAGCTAGCCGTTTGCTGATTTAGTCATAATGTCAATATTTTTTAGCAGTAGCTCTGTAAGACTAATGATAATATTTTTTGATGCTGCATTTTAAACCCTGGTGGTAAACGACCAAACAGTAAAAATCAGTGTCCTTAACACCAGGAATACCTCGGTCGGCTGTCGTCAACCTGACGGAGGATATAGAGGTGCTAAATATCCCTTATCTGCACCATTCGAACTTAGAAAATTTGCAGCATATTCAAAATCTTCAGCGCAAAGTTGCTGAAAACCACTATATAAGTTTAACCTTGGTCATCTCTCTTTGTGGAGTCTCTTCTACATTTTTTGTGGTTAAACGAATTCTAAAAAAAAACGCAAATTAGCTGCCTTCAAAAAATCTCTGCAAGCAGTAGTATCTCAAACAGCCACTGTATCCGGGGACGGCTCCAACTAAGGAGGGGAAGAGTTACCGAAATAAACATTCGTCGCTGAGAAATGCTTGGTTAGCATTATCCCACAATAAATGACTGTAAGTGCATCGTCGACACATTTTGAAAAAGCACCACCATGAAATGAAAGACAAAACTAAAACTCGGTAGTCTTCCATCGAAACTCAAACTTAAAACAAGCAGCACCAACAAGTAAAGGAACTTGAGCAACAACAACAACAATCAACGTTATTCTAATAATAATAATTTTAATAACTAATACTTAAGAAACAACAACAATTAATATTATTCTAATAATTTTAGTGAAACACATAATACTTAATAAATAATAATTAAATAAAGATAATCAAGAAATAAAAAAACAAATAACTTATACAAGTGGCAGCTATACCTACATCTGAACCGATTTCAACAACAAAATATCGTGCATATAGAGCAGGATCTAAGGTGCACCATTTACATAAAATAGGACTAAAGTATATATGTGAGCTATATTAAAATCTGAACGTATTTCAAAAAAACTTCACAGATGTCTCAAGGGCAACAAAGGGTCTATCTCGATTCGTTTTGCCTGTTATAAACATATGCACAAAGACATAATACCCTGTAGCACAGTGTGGGGAAGGGTATAAAATATGCAATATGAATTAAAAAAAAAAACGTTTAATTGAATAGTTTTGAATTATACTGACAATAACAACCAGTTCAGTAATTCAGATAAACTCCTCTTCATTTTCATGCTTTGTTGATAAAAATTATTGAAACCATAATTTTTGAATTTTTTTCACTTTGAGAAAAAATCTGTTTTTTAGGTTTCAAGAAAACAAAAAATACGACTATTACAGAAACACCGATAAATTCAATAACTAATATACAACAATCGTTAGTTACCAATCAGGAAGGCAGGAGAACACATGGGCACTTCACACATTTTTGATATGATATTCAAAATTAACGTTGATAACTTTAGCTGTGGCAGCGAAGTGCCACGGGTCCAGCTAGTTCCTTTATAAATTGACATTCCATACAACGTCAACTTAAAAGGACAGGCCTGAATCCTCGAATGTGTTTGCCCCTTCATACCGACCATCAACGATTCAATGATAAAAAGTATAAACGCTTTTTATAGAGGTTGAACACTTTAATATGGCAATGCCAATCGTGTCACAAAATGATAGCGATTTTTGCACTGAAGTGTGTACGACTCTATATAAATGTATGTTAAAAAGTGGATGATATATTAGGGGATGAATATGTATGCCTAGAAAATAGTTTAGATTGTGTCGGTAAACAAAGTCAGTGCTTGTAGCTGCAAATAATGTGTAATATATATATTTACACTTTTATAATTATTGAAATAATGTATTCAATGGATATTCGGTCAGTATTTAAGATTTGTCAATAAAGAAAATCAATAAATTATATATTTTTAGATTGTCATTCGGTGTAAATAGTTATGAGGCTTTCAGTACAGAAGAGGTACATATAACTCTGTTGTTAATGGTGGTATGAATATTAAACTATTTGCCTTGTAATTGCAGATCCCTACCGGAATATGTCAACTGTATAACGGATCAACGTGTAAAAGTTATTTGTTTAATAAAAGCGTTTTTATACCACCAAATTTATCATTGGACGAACTTGAAGAAAGATTGCGTGCCGCATATGGGGTAATAAAGGAATCGAAGTGAGTATAATCTTTACATCGCAGTTCTATTATTACAATATTGTTAGGGGACAAGTACTTCATTGGAACCATTGTACAATTATACAAGGTAGGCATGGTATAAGAATAAAACAGCAATTGTTGTTGTACAACAATCGATGCAACAACCACATGGAAATTTTGGCTTAAATGCACTTTACGGACACCTCTCAGATCATTTTGAAATTTTTATCATAGGTAGCCCTTCTGATGCTGATTACAACAACATACGTTTTTTCGGGGGGAAATCAGTACTTCCCGAGATATGGGTTACCAAAGTTCAAAAAATACACCACTTTTTATTAAACATATTTAAGAATACCACTCCGAAACGTTTAATTTTTTTACAGCACATAGTCCTTTTGGAGCTGATTAGAACCACATAATTTTTTTTTGGGGAACTTCGTACTTCCGAAAATATGGGGTTCAACATTTTAAAAATAAGCTTATATGGTTATTTCTTTGATTTAAGGATTTTTTCCTTTAGGGACACTCGGATTGTTCTGGATCAGCAGAGGTATGTATAATTTACATGATTACATAAATATGTTACTATATGGGAGGAAGTCCATACTTCTTGAGAAATGGGGTTTTGAAAAAATAGGCTGGGGCCGGGGATTTAGTAATGAAGCTTATCAAATATGATTTTAATTTTATTCAATCACGTATAACTTTTAAAAAAGAAATTGAAATTAAAAGAGAATTCCGCTCGCATAGCCCAATTTTTCACCTGTCCATAGAAGAAAGTCTTAAATCCCCGGCCGAAGGGCGGCTATTTAGAAAAAAATTTAAATTAAAAGAGAATTCTGCCTTCGGCCGGGGATTTAAGACTTTCTCCTATGGACAGATGGAAAATTGATCTGTCCATAGGAGAAAGTCTTAAATCCCCGGCCGAAGGCCGGCTATTTATAAAAAAAATTGAAATTAAAAGAGAATTCTGCTCGCGTAGCCCAATTTTCCACCTGTCCGTAGGAGGAAGTCTTAAATCCTCGGCCGAAGGCCGGCTATTTAGAAAAAAAATTTAAATTAAAAGAGAATTCTGCTCGCGTAGCCCAATTTTCCATCTGTCCATAGGAGAAAGTCTTAAATCCCCGGCGGAAGGCCGGCTATTCAGAAAAAATTGAAATTAAAAGATAATGCTGCTCGCGTAGCCCAAATTTCCACCTGTCCATAGAAGAAAGTTTTAAATCCCCGGCCGAAGGCCGGCTATTCAGAAAAAAATGAAATTTAAAGAAAATTTTGTTCTCATAACTCAATTTGTTGTCGGATAATAAGTAAGGGTATAAAATGTAGGTTTTTATTACATTTTGATACCCCATATTTCCGGAAGTACGAAGTTCTCCCCAAAAAAAAATTATGTGGTTGTAATCAGCTCCATAAGGACTATGTCCTGTAAAAAATTTAAACGTTTCGGAGTGGCATTCTTAAATATATTTAATAAAAAGTGGGGGTATTTTTTGAACTTTGGAACCCCATATCTCGGGAAGTACTGATTTCCCCCCGAAAAAATTAATGTTGCTGTAATCAGCATCAGAAGGGCTACCTATGGTAAATTATCTGAGAGGTGTCCGTAAAGTGAATTTGTTCCTCATTTTGTTTCGGCTGATACTTTTTCGATAAAATCGATTTTGTTTTATTGAAACAGTTGATTTGATACTACACATGCCATTATAAATTGATATTTTCTCACATACTGCAAAACTATATGTATTGGTTTTCCTCGAAGTCTTTCGAAGTCAAAGGTGTCCTTTAAGTGAATTTTTAACTTTTGAGTTTTTATTTCGATTTTTTTAATAACTATTTGTTGATCTCTACTTATTAAAGAATTGTTGGCCATTAGTATATTTACTTTTTATACAAAGGCTGAATTTTGCCAATTTTAGCTTTACAGTACGAATTGTTGCCAATTTGAATAGATTTTGCAGATTTTTTTTTTTAATATTCCACAAATAGAGAGTTAATAAAAACGCCTTTCCCTTTTTGTGTGTGCTAATTTTGCGACCACGACTGTACGTCAAACATTTCTTTGATTCACACCCTTCGATTTTCACACATACATTCACAAATTGCCATCCTAAAACCGTGTACATCATTGCTAAAAGTTTTGGTTCCAATTTGCTTGATCGTGTGGCCATTCATATCGGATATGTCGGTGATAAATCATGCAGGAAAACTGTTGTTTCAAGTTGCTCTTTTTACTGCACGTTATATTTATTAATTGGGCTGCTAAGGTTTTGCAGAACACGATCATCAACACAAGGTCTATTAAAAGGGTTTGCTGGATGACCCTTTTAATAGACCAGCCTCTCAAGTTTGCTGTCAAAATCCATTATTAAGAATTGACTTTCAGTATGAAAACGTAAACAAAGTCCAAATATTTGCCATTAGACTTGAGAAAAAACAGCTGACTTTTGCTAGCTGAGTGACCTTATTAATAGATCTTGGGTCAACAAAGCAGTATGGTCTGCAGAGCAGTGTTGCCGTTTAATTTTTTTACCCAATTTTTCCAATAGGTGGTGTACTAGCACTTTTGAATGGCACTCTTGCCAACATTTTGCTTGTTTCAAGATCTATTAATAAGGTCACCAAGATAGCAATCGCAATCGGAAAACAGCTGTTTTTCTCAAGTCTAATGTCAAAAATTTCGACTTTGTTTACGTTTTCATAATGGAAGTCAATTCACAATAATGCATTTTGACAGAAAACTTGAGAGGTATCGATAATCAGCTGGTCTCCCTTGGTGACCTTATTTATAGGCCATGGCTTGTTTGATAGAGTGTCCTCTCATGCATGGCCTATAAATAAGGTCACCAAGGGAGACCAGCTGATTATCGATACCTCTCAAGTTTGCTGTCAAAATGCATTATTGTGAATTGACGTCCATTATGAAAACGTAAACAAAGTCGAAATTTTTGACATTAGACTTGAGAAAAAACAGCTGTTTTCCGATTTCGATTGCTATCTTGATGACCTTATTAATAGAGCTTGGACTCTTCCATGGCCTATAAATAAGGTCACCAAGGGAGACCAGCTGATTATCGATACCTCTCAAGTTTTCTGTCAAAATGCATTATTGTGAATTGACTTCTATTATGAAAACGTAAACAAAGTCGAAATTTTTGACATTAGACTTGAGAAAAAACAGCTGTTTTCCGATTGCGATTGCTATCTTGGTGACCTTATTAATAGATCTTGCACTCATGCAAGACCTTATTAATAGATCTTGCTCTCATGCAAGATCAATTAATAAGGTCACCAAGATAGCAATCGCAATTGGAAAACAGCTGTTTTTTCTCAAGTCTAATGTCAAAAATTTCGACTTTGTTTACGTTTTCATAATGGAAGTCAATTCACAATAATGCATTTTGACAGAAAACTTGAGAGGTATCGATAATCAGCTGGTCTCCCTTGGTGACCTTATTTATAGGTCAGGCTTAATCCCAGTTTGTTGTTTTTATAAAAAACAACTATTTATTAGTGGGGAATGTATGGCATTGTCCGCCGAGGGGTAAGGCAGGGAAGACTATAGTTTCGGATCTCGCCACTGATCCTCATCAGTTCCCTTAGTTTTTTGTTGGGATATTCTCCCCAGAAGCTATTAATAGCTTCTTTACAAAAAACCTTTCAATCAGTAATCGATAAAAAAGCTACCACTCAAAAGTGATAGTGTGTACACCTCTTTAAAAACTTACCAATAACAATATATGCACAAAAAATTTAATAGTTAAAAAGGTATACTCTGACGTTATATTACATCTTCTTTTACAGCATGAAGATGTAAAAATAATACAAAATTATTTTTATTTTAAAAAAGTTTTTGTAATATCTTTGTTTTTATAATTTGTACTAAGTTGTATCCCTCAGCCTTATAGCTAATTAATAATTTGCAAATCATTGGAGTTAACATTATATTCAAAATCATTTTCAGTGTCGTATTTTTTGGCAAAGGTTTCATGAATTCGGTGCAATTTGTAGTTATTTTCGCTTTCATAACGTACGTGTCCTTAGGTTTTACTTTCAGTTTTAAACCTCCAAGTAGATTACTTTTTATTGCCATCAGTGTAAAATTCGGTATAAATTTCCTTAAATGTCCTGCAAGTCCTAAAAAACTTTCAAGTTGCTTTCGGTTCTGTGATTGCGGAAATTAAATCAGAACCTTCGTTTTCTCTGTACCTGGAAATATTCCCGTCTTCAATGATATTACCCAGAAATCGAATACTTCTCTTAAGGAAACTACACTTGTTGAAATTGATGTCTAATACTCTGCCTCTTCAAGTATCTTCTCTGTTCAGCTCACGGGATATGGCATTTATATCACGCTGACGGCGAGTTAGAAAGACCATATAACTTTTCGGAACTGTTATAGGCCATTGTGCGTCACAAACGGCGTATACTTTCTACTTTCTTCATTGACTGGTACGTGAAAGAATCCATTTCGTAGGTCTATTGTACTAAATATAACAGCGTTTTGCAAACGATCGAGCTGATCTTCGATTAACGGTAGCGGATAGTGACACACAATTTAGACGTCGACTCTCGTTTCTTCGTCAAACCATTGGACTGCAAATTCTGAGTCCAAATATTCGATAATACCTTCATCCAACTATTTGTCAATTTGTTTTCCGATTATAGCCATTTCTTGGAATGTTTGTTCTTCTATTTCTTTTACACAACGGACTGAGGTGACAGACGTTGGCAGATTAAGACTCGGGTTGTTTCCGATCGTAGACCCCTCTGTCGTGGAACCTTCTTTTTCCGTGCCTTGTCTTCTATGTTCTTGATCTTAAGACAATCTGGAGTAATTGTTATTTTAGCTTGTCTACAAATTGTACATCAAATCTACATTTCCAATTATCACATGTATTTGGATCAACATGGAATGTCAAATAATATTCCTCGCTTTCTAACATAATATGGAGTAAAAATTTCCTAATGGTTTGACATTTCCTTTTCATATCAAATTCTACTAGGTAGAAATTCGATTTTTTAGCTACGGTTTATTTAAAAGATTATACTCCTTCTCGGACACAACATTAAATTTGCTGACAGTGTCGAATAGTGCAGACAAACTTTGGTCTTCAAAATTTATTTCTTTCCTCATTATATCATGCGGTACCATTCGACATGCATTTCGACAGACAGCCTTTGGAAATATGACCAAATGTGTTAGGTTAGGTTAGGTTTGGGATGTACGGCTGTTGTAACAACCGTCCACTCGGAAACTATGTCCATTGTGATCATCCTTTATGTATAGGTGTACCTATAAAGAGAAAAAGAAAAGATAGTGGAAGAGTAGAGAGAGTGGGAGCGGAAGAGACATTATTTTAGCCAAGTCAATTTTTTGACAAAGCCTAGAATTAGGTTAGGGTCTATTTTGGAGAAGAAGACTAGATTATCAATTTCATAACATCCAAACTGTTTATGTCTTCTGCTGATCAGCGATGGACATTTGCAAAGGATGTGCTCAATTGTTTCCACTTCTTCTTCATCCTCACATAGACGACAGTAATCCTCTCCACTGGAGTCCCACTTAGAAGTGAGAGATCTAACTTTGCAGTGACCAGTAATGATCCCCACAACGATCTTAATCTCCCTCTTGTTGTGATCCAGCAGCGAAGACGTTCTTTTATGAGAGAATTCTGGCCAGATAGATTTAGAGATTCTGCATGCAGGTTCCCTTAGCCATCTGTTGCCGACTACCTCGCAATAGAACGCGCGGATTCTGCCAATGAAATAGCTAATAGGGGGTTTCACAGATCTCTCAATCAGAAGACTGGACGACTGTGACCCCCCTCGAGCAAGCTCGTCGGCTATCTCATTCCCTTCAATATCGTTATGTCCTGGAACCCAGCATAACCCAACTATTTGACGTATATCATTCAGAGCGGTCTTACAATCATGAACTGCTTTCGAGTTTATAGCATGCGACTTCACCGCTTTCAGGGCCGCCTGACTATCTACGTAAATAGTCACCGGTCCTGTAAAGTCTGTATTAAGTGCTTTTACTATCTCGGCCGCTTTCGTGATTGCAAGAATCTCTGCTTGAAAAACGCTACAATCATTGTTGAGTTTATATGAGTTTCGTATACCTAATTCCCTGCAGTAGACGCCTGCGCCAGTGCCTTCTTCCATCTTTGACCCGTCTGTGAAGATTGACAGACCTGGCAGAGGTAGGGAGCCACTAGTCCAGGATTCCCTGTTAGGAAATTCGACTTTAATGTCATTAAAATCCCTGTGGGGGGGAATATAATCACTGATATGACTATCCCCCCTAAAAAGGTCATAACTTGGCGTTATGTTTAGAATGCTGGCATGACCATAGTTCAGCGATTTCAAGGCATCTGTTTCCCGGAGTCTCAGGGCACACCTAGCAGCCTGGAATTTGATCAGAATGTCCAATGGTTGGAGATTCAAGATTGCGTTCAAGGCTGCTTGTGGTGTGCTTCTTAATGCTCCAGTGATCAGAATTGAAGCCGATCGCTGTACTAAGCTCAGTCTTGTCAGCAGCTTCTTTTTATTCACCCCCTGCCACCAGACAAGACATCCATAGGTAAGTATGGGTAAGACAATCGTCGTATACAACCAGTGTATAATTCCGGGTCTCAATCCCCAACTCTTGCCTATGGAGTTCTTGCATGAATAGAGTGCCATCAATCCCTTCTTAGAGCGTTCCTCGACATTCCTATTCCACAGTAACTTGCGGTCTAGGACAGTGCCAAGATATTTAGCTTCATCAGAGAGGGTTAATGTCACTCCACCAAGTGATGGCAGACGGAAACTAGGAACTTTGTATTTCCTAGTGAAGAGTACCAGTTCGGTTTTTGTGGGGTTTACACCAAGACCTTTGGTGCAAGCCCAATTTGACAGGGTTGAAAGAGCACCCTCCAGGATGTCTGATATTGTCGTAATAAACTTACCCCCAACCAACAAGACTACATCATCGGCATAGGCTACAACCTTTATCCTGAGATGATTGAATTTCATAAGTATCTCATTTATCACCAGAAGCCACAAAAGGGGGGAAAGAACTCCACCCTGAGGTGTGCCTCTGTTGACAGATTTCCTCACGGAACTCTCTCCTAGGGATGAGTTGATAATTCTGCTTTCCAGCATTCTATCAATCCATTCCGTAAGGAGTGAGGGGATACCTATGTCTACGAGAGCAGAATGGATTGCCTCTAGCTTCACATTGTTGAAAGCTCCTTCGATGTCGAGGAATGCTGCCAACGTGTAGCCAGAGGACTCCATATTCTTCTCGATGTATCCAACCACCTCATGCAGAGCTGTATCCACTGATCTGCCCTTGATATAGGCATGTTGGGATTTACTAAGTTTATTACGGTCAATGGTATCTCTAATTTCTGAGTCTAGTAACCCTTCTAAAGTTTTTAGTAGAAAGGAAGAAAGACTAATCGGTCTATAGTCTTTAGGTACCGTATGACTCGGCTTCCCGGCTTTCGGGATGAAGGTCACGGTAACCTCTTTCCATAGACTGGGTATGTACGACAAGAGTAAACAAGCCCTAAAAATGTCCTGCAGATATGATATTATCCGTTCATCTGCGTGTTGCAGCATGGCCGGTGTTATACCATCTGGACCAGGAGATTTGTAGGGTTGAAAACTATTTATCGCCCATATAATTTTTGGGTATCTTATAGTGTCTTCTATCATCTTCTCCTCTTCCCTCGTCCGAACTGTAGGCTGATGCACACACTGCGCATCTTCCCTATAGTCCTTACAACCAGGAAAGTGGGTTGATGATAGAAGATCAAGAGTCTCACTACCAGAGTTTGTCCACGTTCCATCACTTCGCTTAATACTTCCTATGGATTTTGGATCCTTAGAGAGTACTCTGCGGAATCTGGCCGCTTCGTTGACTCCTTCGATCGACTCGCTATAGCAGACCCAAGACTCACGTTTAGCTTTCTTGATTTCGCCCTTGTACCTATTGAATTGTCTTTTATAGACATCCCAATCTGTACTGAGCTTTGTCTTACTAGCTTTATTATAAGTTCCTTGCAGCCTTCCGCAAGGTTGCAAGGTCCTGTGACCACCATACCGGCTGAGATTTCTTCCCAGGGTATGTTAGGGGACAAGATGCCTCATAGCTGTTCAGAAGAGTGGCCGTAACATTTTTCACAGCTAATTCAACATCCTCAACCGTTTTGAGATCATTACGATCCCGAAAAGAGGCTGCTGTTTTAGCTTTGAATTTGTCCCAGTTCGTCTTCCGAGGATTCCTATAAGGTTTCTGTTTAGCTCTAGAGGTAGGAATCTGGAAGGATATGAGTCTCTGATCCGAAAAGGAACATTTCTCAGACACCTCCCAGTTTACGACCCCAGAGTCGTCCATATTTGTGAGGGTTATATCGATGACTTCACCTCTCACCCTATTAACAAAAGTTGGTGTATTGCCTCTATTACAAATTCTAAGATTATAGCTAAGTATAAACTCGAAGATGGACTCACCTCTTGTGTTTGTGTTGCTGCTTCCCCAATAGAAGTGATGTGCGTTGGCGTCACATCCCAAGATGATGTCACCAACTCTGCTCATCTCCTCCAATAGGCGGCATACAACAGTGCCGGGTGGGTCAGGAGCTTCGTAGGGAAGATAGACGGCAGAGACTATCAGTGGCTTCGTGGTACCTCTGTCTAGTCTTGCTGTCGTCATATCTCCATTGCTGAAATTAGAAAGAAGCATTAAATTTAACTCCTTTTTAGCAAGAATACACGTTCTCACCTTCTCTCCATTGGAGGTAGACAAAAGCGTATATTTGGTGTCGCCCAGTCCAGTCACCTTACCTTTGTACAGGTAAGGTTCCTGGATGAGCGCCACGTCGATGTTTGAGGAAGAAAGGGTGAGTAGCAGTTCAGCAGCTGCTGCTTTACAGTGATGCAGATTAATCTGGATCACGTTAAGCGCTTGCTGCTGCCTGCCTATTGTTTTGGAGTGGTGAGGCGGAAACAAAGTTTCCCCATTCCATAAACAAGCTCACCCTTGTTCTTCCTCAAGTACTCCTCTCCCGCAGAGTCGGTAGCGAACTTCGCGACTACACCGCCGTTCCTTTCAAACGAGGCGAGGATTCTCCACCTCCTCGTCTGAAGGCCGTCGTTCTGCTTCTCCAATAACCTCAGTGTCTTCTCCAGCCCCTTGAAAGGTTTTGGGATAAACACCGAGGTTACCATACCGCTCGGTATCTCTTGAACCGCTACGGCCGCCAGACGACCACCCTCCCAAAGGGGGTCCAGGCTGTTGATTGTCTTCTTAAGAAAATCTGAAGTCTTCTTAGTGCGACAATCAACAACCTTTACTCCTTTGTAAGAGGAGGTCAGGCCAAACCGCAGGCTCTCTCGATCAACCTCGTCGGACAGGAAGAGGTCCTTCAGATAGCTGTCGACCAGCTCCCATCTATCCTCACTGATAAACCCGTCAGGGTCAGCTCGGTCGATGATCGCTACCCGCAGATCTTCCGGAACCTCTTTCGGATCAGCAGAGTCGCTTTGCTCAGTTGTAGGTGTCTGGGCTACCTGCTTCGAGACAGCGTGTTTGGTTTTCACCCCACAATCGCTGCTCTTGGCAGGTTTCTCCTTCGACGCTACCACCGAAGCAAAGGAAGCAGAGCTCTGTACGGCCGACGACTGCGTGGGCCTCTTTGCAGCAGGTTGTTGCTCCTCCGAGGACCTCATTCACTTGACAGCCGTGGGCTGTGGCCGAGATTTGGCACCCGGGGTAGCAGCTACTGCAGAGGTATGCCCAGCAGACGCAGGCACCTGTTTCGCGTCCGCTACCTTCTGCTTGACCACTGGCGACTGCCCAATTGTCACCGCCTTGGCTGTCAGCTTTGGCAATTCGGCAGAAGGTGGATTGACAGAGGGCGGTTGTGCCTTATCGGTCTTCTTGGAGGCCTTTTTACAGGCTCTCTTTCGGGCCGACTTCGACAGTCCCCTGCCTTCTGTCTTTGTGGATTCTGATGTCTGAGACGTCTCAGTACTCAGTTTACCCTTTGGGGGTGCTGAGGGCTTAGACGTCTCAGGCATCAGCTTCCTGGATGTACCGGGGCCATCAGCAGGTTTCTCCTTCTTAGAAGGGACTACCGCCATGGTCTTAGTACTGGGTCAGGGGATCCTGTCAATCAAGAAGTCCCTCTCAATGTCATCAGGATAGTTCCTAGAGAACTTCCTAATGAGTTTGAGGTTCCTCTTGATTAACAGGAACTCCTTACCCGTGATGGAGTCGCTGTCCCGTCCAATGTACCGTTTGCAGAAATTTACTGCTCTCCGATACATTTTCTTGGCAGCGATCTCCTTAGCGTCAGCTTGTCTATCAGATAATGGTACCGATGAATCATCCATCTTAACGATGGGAGCCTCATCGGTGCCAGCATCTGCTTCGACAGCCAACTGCCTGAGAAGCCTCGCGACGGCACTGCAGGCCGTGGAGGTTGAGTCAAATGTGTTACAACTGAATCACTTGAGCCCTCTTGCCTAATATCCACAATTGAAACATGATATATCTTTTGTTGAATTCTTTTAAACTTGTTGCGCCGCACAGTGGGTTAGAGTACCATGTTTTCTCGGATCAAATCAGGGAAGCTATGTTAGAATAATTTTTCTTTATTTTTCAGCAAATACCATTAAAATAAGTTAAAAAAATGTTTTCTAAGTATATTTGAGTATAATTTTATTAAGTAATGCCAAATATCAGTGTAGGTATATAGTGCAAGGAGTACAATATGATAACTTAAACATTGGATTTTATACATCTTAAAGTTAATCATACACATCATCATCCGCAGCCAGGGATGGTCCGTATGATGAATTTTCAGGCTTTCGACTGTCAAAAAGGTGTAAACGTCGAAAACGTCATATACCTGTATAAAATGTAGTAAACGTCATTTATTTTAATATTATCACCATATACAGTAATTTTCAAGAACATATATTATTTTTACTGTATATCTGGCTGTTCTTTACTAGAACTGATAAAAAATTCTGAAATTTTTAAGAAAAAATTTTGAAATTCGATATGGATTTGAGTAAAGCATACGTTATTTCCAAATCGATAAATGTAAATAGGTATTTTATCAAAAACCTAATGGTTTTGAGTGGGTTTCCGACGTTTCTGACGTATGTATTATACGTCGGAAATGTAAGTCATTTACGTCACTGTTTCTGACAGGCCATCTCTGTCCGCAGCATCACCAACTTCTGATAACTGCTCAATATGTAAAAGGGCATTTGACACAATTTCGGGTCCGTGAATAAAAAACTTGTGCAAAGTGGTAGGCATATTATACCAAGGATACGTTTCAACAAAAAGTCGTCTTGTATTGTGTGCATATATTTGAAATTTTTCATTATTAATTTTTGGTGCGTTTTTTTGATTTCTTTAGCTAAAAATGTCATCTTGTCATTCATTGTTTGAGCGCTCGAATTCATCATAAGCTTCGACGATTATAAAAAACAACGTTCGAGCTTGTATCTATAAAAAATGCTACTAAAAACCCCTTTTACCCGATTACTTGAAACTGCACAACCCAATCACTATTTGTCAAAACAAAGAATATTATTAAAATGAACAAAAACAAAATATTATTGTAACAAAGAATATTATTAAAAGAAACAAAAATAACAACAATAAAATAATTAGAAAAAATAACATGAAAAACAAGGAAACACAACACTCAACAACAGCACCAGTCACGAGATCAATGTGACTTTTAGCTAATTTGACTGCTGCAACACTTGTATTAAACAATGCACAAAAGGCACAAAAGGGCAGCGTAAAATTTTGCAATATAACACAGATTTATGTCCTCTTTAATATGAACCAAAAATTATGAAACGAATGTGGACGAATAATAACTATTTATCCATTTAATATATAAAAATATTAACTTTTTTGGCATTTTCAATATAAATAACTACATCTAAATCACTTCCAAACACAATTTGATACTCAAATGTTAACGAAGTATTTGCAAAATAACCTAAATTTCATGGTTCCATTGAAAAATGTTTAACTTTTACAATACTTTTTAAAATAAATAAAATTTTCAACGGGAACGTTTTCACTTTTTTCAGCCTTTTTTGGCACAAAAATTTCTATGAAGTTTGACTTTGAAGTTTCACTACAAAAACACCAGTCCACTTTTGACATTTATTTTAAAGACAAGTGATGTAGAATTTTATATACTTTAAACGTGTGCAAAAATTTTTAACGATACTTACAATTTTATTTTTTAATTAATCCAAGAAAACAGGCTATTCTAACCCACTGTGCGCCGTAAAGAACCGTTTAATTTGGAGTTGAATTTTTTTTTTTTATCGTACGTTCCCACGCCTCACTTTCCCACCCCTGCCGACCGAGGGGGCGACCTCCCCTTTCGTAGGGATCGCGTACGCATCATAATCCGCATTATGATGGAATATGAGAAGGGATAGAAAACCAGCTACAGAAATCTACTTCAACAGCCAGTTTGTTATTAAGTTGTATTATTCATTTAAAAATATGATTATATTAGATTTTATTAGGTCTATATTCATGCAAAAGTCTACGTTAGAATACACAGAATTGAAATCAATACACATTTTACTAAGTGGATCTCCCATAGAATAATTTGTGCGATGAAAATCTACGTATAATGGTTGATAATATCTACTTGATCGAAAAGGAACATTTATTCTAATGGATGAAATTAGGAAGTCTGAGGGTATATTACCGCTTAGTATTTTAATTACTATCATAGTGTTCAACATAATACGTCTACTTTTTAATGTTGGCAATCGAATTAATTTTAACCTGCTAGTGTAAGAAGGCAACACAAAGTCACTATTCCAATGTAAACCTCTCAGCGCAAAAATTAGAAATTGTTTCTGCACTGATTCAATTTTATCGGAATAAATTGTATATTGGGGATCCCATACAACAGAACCATATTCTAATATGGGTCGCACAAGAGATGTAAAAAGTTGTTTTGTAATGTAGGGATCAGAGAATTCTTTAGCCCATCGTTTTATAAATCCTAAGACACCGTGGGCTTTGTTTACCATAGAAATAACATGATTATTAAAATTTAATTTTGGATCCATTAAAATACCAAGATCAACAAATGAATCAACAGTTGATAAAACAGTACCATTAATATTGTATTGCCTTGTTAAAGTAGAAGATCTGGAAAAACACATATGCTTACATTTGTTTAGGTTTAAATCCATACAGTTTAATTCACACCATTGAAAAAGGTTATTTAAATCATTTTGAAGTAAATCAGCTTGCTTCATGGAGTTATGGGTGATAAACAACTTGACATCGTCAGCATACATTAGCAATTTGGAGTGGATTATTGCATTTGGTAAATCATTTATAAATAGAAGAAAGAGGAGTGGACCTAAATGACTTCCTTGGGGAACGCCGGAAGGAACATTAATGGATTTGGAGAGACAATCATCAAACAAAACTACCTGTGATCTATTTCTCAAATAAGATGATATCCATTTAACTAAATTTATACTGAAACCAATTTGATTTAATTTATATATTAAAAGTTCATGGTTAACCCTGTCAAAAGCTTTACTGAAGTCAGTGTAAATCGTGTCGGTTTGATTACGCTGAATAAAACCTTTTATGACGGTTGAGGAAAATTGAATAAGATTGGTAATGGTTGAGAGGCCACTACGAAAACCATGTTGATATGGGCTTAAGATTGGCTGAACTTTATGAGAAATTACATCAGTAATCAGTTTTTCGAATAATTTTGGAATTGCACTTAATTTAGCAATTCCTCTATAATTCGAGACATTAGTTAAGCTACCAGATTTGTGTAAAGGAACTATATAGGATTTCTTCCAGAAGGTCGGAAAATGACTATATTTCAGGGAATAATTAAACAATAGCGTTAAAGGGATAGCTAATGTATCTGAACAGTACTTTAGAATTATGCTAGGAATGCCATCCGGACCTGGACTTTTAATTGATCTTAAATTACGTAGATTTTTAGAAACATATTGACTTTGTAAAAAAGGCATAGATATTTGATCTATCGTCGATAATTTATAACTATATGTATCTTTATTTGGACAGGGTGAATATGAATATGTTGTAGCGAAAAAATTTGCAAAGCACTCTGAAATTTCAGAGTTTTTCTCAAATGTCTGATTATTGAATTTCAAGATGGTGGGCTTTGACGTAGCATTTCTTTTTATATTAACAAAGTCATAAAAAGATTTAGGATTGGATTTGAAATTAAGTTTAATCTTGTTTAAATAAAGATTGTAAAGTTTTCGGGACTCTGACGTATATTTAGACCCTGCGACAGCATATTTAGCATAATCTATAGAGGAGCCTGATTTTTTATATTTTTTAAAAAGTTTATTTTTATAATTTTTAATACTTGAAAGCCCAGATGTGACCCATGGATATCGTTCCGAGTTTCTAACTCTAACAATGGGAACACATTCTAGAATAAATTTATTTAGGATATCATAAAATTTATATACTGATAATTCTAGATCAATATGACCCTTACAAATAAATAATGTGCTCCAATTTACGTTTGAGATAAGTGCGTTTAGCTTTCGGAAGTCAGTTTTATTATAATTAGGAACAGATTTAAATGATATTAAAGAATTGTTGGTAGCTAAATTATTATGCATCATGGATATGCATAATGTAGGATGGTAGTTATCTTCGGGAGTACATACTGGAGGTATTCTAATAATTTCAAAATATTGTGTATAATTCACAAATGCTAGATCTAGAATTCGATCATAACAATTTGATACGCTATTTATTTGATAAAGATTTATGTCGCTAAAACGATTTACAATTTCAAAGGTATATAAGTTTACATTTGCATCAGATGTCAAAGGTGTTAGAGCCTCAGAATCTGGCAATGAAAGCCACTTTACGGACGGCAGATTAAAATCGCCGAGAACTAATATTTTGTCAGAGTCATTCATTTTGTTAGTGATTGAATTTATTGCTAACAAATGCTGATTATAAATATCAAGTTGCGATGAGGGAGGAATGTATGAGCAAGTCACAAATAATTTAAAATTTTCTAATTCAATGGATATGCAAATAAATTCGATATCAAAACAGTTTAATTCAATTAAATTAGTGGAATATTTGGCATCAACTGCAATAAGGACGCCACCACCTTTTTTAAGAACTCTATCTTTTCTAAATATTTGATATCTAGAACACAAAATTTCACTATTTAACACGGATGGTTTTAACCAAGTTTCAGAAAATACTATAACATCATAATTAAACCCAAGGCTATCAGAGAATAATCGAGTTAATTTTGTGTTTAACCCTCTTACATTCTGATAGCAAACATTGAGAAACATATTTAGTTTTTTGGCAATATTTCAGCCCTCTGAGGCAAATGAGCTAAATTTTCAGATCTTTCCAGAAATTCCTTTACAAATGCATTAGCAGGCCAAAATTCTCTCGAAATTAGTCGATGAAACATACTTTCTTCTACTACGATTTTAAAAGATGATCTACTTTCTGAGAAAGCAGACCGGAGCTTATAACAACGTAGAAAAAAATTTCCATCGATTTTTGATTTTATATAATAATTTATATCCTCAGCCGAGGTATCTGGTGCAAACCTAGATACAAATACCATTTTCCTGGTGGGAGCCATAGATAATGGTCTTTGACCAGGTTGGAGGGAATTGCTAGTGCCAGCTACGGAAGACGCATTAGATGATTGAACTGATGATTCCCGATTTCCGTGAGTAGGTTTTGAAGTCTTTTCCAGACTAGCACTACTTATACTCACAGATTTTGGATTTATCATCGTATCATCGTATACCATATATTACGTATTTCATTAAAGCATTATATTCACGTCCACGAATACACAAAGTATTCCTGGACGTTGAATCCAGGATGTATAAAACACCACTACCATCAAATGGCCTAAAGTCGAATCCGCTTTATTGGAAATGCCAAAATCCAGTGAGTTTGTTTCTATTATCCGAGATTTTCAATAAAGCGAAGTCCGGATAATTGATATATGTTTCATTTAACCGAAGTTCGGTTAATTGAAAAGAGTTTCAATTAGGCGACCTGAAATTCAAATATCTTTAAATCAAACACTTAAAATTATAAAACGTAAACAAAGTTTATTAATTCATCACAAAAATATATACATATAATACATACATAATATGTATTTCTAAACAGTTAATACATTAGTTAAAATTATATATTTAGTCTTTTGGATTCATTGATATATTTTTAATGTGTTTCACACATAATTTTAAACAAAAAATGTTTTTTTTTTTTAATTCATAACAAAAACTGTAATAAATTAAGTATTAAAACCAAAATAATCTTTGATTTCAGTTTGGTTTAGTTTTTTTTATGTTTTCATTCTACAGAAGTTATTCAATGCCTTGTAATTTATTTAAGGCACTAGAATTTTCAATGAAAAATCTTTTAAATTTTTAATTGATACTAGAGGTTCTTTAATAGTATATCTTTATAATATCTTCATCACTGTTTTTTCTACTTCTTCGTCCACATTTTGAAAGCATGCCACTTGTTCAATAATATCCACGACAGTAAATTTTCCGAAACAATCCACATTTTCATCAATATCAATAAGTTGGGCAATTTCTTCTCCTAAAGCCTCATAAAGTGCATCACTTTCATCAGTCGTATTTATTCAATACCAATTTATTTCATTCACCAACTTCAGCACCTCCAGAATATCAATTGTTTTCGCAAATTATTCCAATGAAAATCCACATTCTAAATGAAGAAGTTGTTTTGTCACAATGCTCTTCCGGTATTGGCATTTAAAAGATCGCTCCTACCTAATGTTGGTCCATATATTCGAAGTCGTCCATACTTTTGCGTTAGCAAAATATTTCACAGGAATTGGAATTGATTTTTTTAAACAGCGTTGAGATGTAGATTTCCCTATTGAGAAAATGTGCTTGTCAGTGCCAGTGGAGTTTGTAACCGACAGAAGCGTAGTTCGATTTTGGGCAGTTTTTTTCCAGAATATGTTTCTGATATTTTAGCCAATGTTCCTGAAGGCAATGCTTTAAAAAATAAAGCTATCTCATCGGCAATGTATATTGCATCTGCCGAGTATTCTTCAAGGTATGCAGGTAAGATATATTGCAACCAACCATTTGCTGACTCCATATTTGCCGTGCACCTTTTAAATTGGATATTTTCTCTCTTCTTCCACCTTTCCAGCCATCCATTTTTTTACAAAATCAGCACTAAGTTTTTCGGCAAAACAGACTTTTCCAGCAATAGAGGTCTAGTCAATGTGGCTTGTTTTTTTATCGCATTTGATTAAATCAAACAAGAAGAGCATCTTCGACTTTTTTGTTACTACCCTTTCTTATGCGTTTTTTGAAAATAGTTTTGTTTTGATGAGCCAAACTGGTAATGTTTTCCTTACTTTTAAGATTCTGGTCGTTCCAGATTTTAATTTCTTTAAAATTTCTATTTTTTTTCTTAAAAGTACTTGTTTGCTGATCCTTAAGACAAACATTTGTTCAATTTAAACAATTCATATAAATTCACTGAATTTGTTGTTTACCTTTTTGGAAGACATTTTTTCAAACATAAAAATAATTTTAAGTTAGTTTCTAACGCAAATTTTGACCAGTGGTTGAATAAATGCAACGCATATATTTCCTCAATTAAGCGGAGTTGATTTCAACGAAATATGACTTTTTGGATGTAATTAATGTTTCAATTAACCGATTTTTCATTTAAGTGGATTTTCAATTAAACGGTGTGAAATGTGTGAAAAATTAAAGAATTTTTAGTTTTTTACATTTGTTATCAATTAGCCAGAGTTTTCAATTAAACGGTTTGCAATTAAGCGGATTCGACTGTAATTGATTCCACAATATCACGAAAATTCATTGTAAATCTTGGTACATTAAGATTCGTTGCATTCTGCGTTATTCTATTTACTACTTTGAGTTTTGTTTACATTAGGGATGCACGCTTTTGCACTCTAGTGGTCAGCTCAACTCAGGGATGCGAAATGAAATTATTCAAATTGTACTGGCTTTTAATAAAATGTGTATTTTTTCAGTCCGATTGTACTTTATATATATTTTTTTAATAAAAATTTTATTGTTATTAACAATTAATAAAAACATACATAAATAATTCATTTTTATATACAAATATTTAAAATGAACACTTAAAAAATAACAAAAATGCACATATAAATTCATTCGTTCTGCGTCTTACATATAAAATGATCAATTAAATAAAACTTTTTTGTAAAATATTCGTATATATCGTTAGCAGCACGACTTCAACAAATCCTTCGTTTAGATAAGATTTGAAGCAGTCGAAACGTGTAATCCGTTCCTTTCTTTTGTTTTTTAATTATATTTTGATATGATTAGCATTATAATTAGCAGATTAGTGTGGGATAGATAATAATCCTCTAAAAATTTGTGATATATAAAGAAACACATATTCGTTTAATTTTTAACCAACAAGTGCATATATTGTTTTTGGAAGATTTAATATGATTTATGGCATCTTCAGATCGCATTTCTAAATTGATATTATTTATAATTTTAGTACATGTTGTAAGAACAAAAATTGCAGTTTATAAAAATGGTTTGAATATGCCGAAATAATAGAATTGAGCCTTAACTTTTAGGAATCAGCTTCGAAATCTTTGAGTGTAAAATAACATTGAAGTAATCCCCATTGACTCCAAAATCGTTTCAATAACTTATTAACGTAAAAGCCATGGCGCTGTCCAAATAGTGCTAAAATAGGTACAATTGTATCAACGTTTGCATCCCTGGCTCAACTCACGAATTCTTACGCTCATTTGTTTAGTCGACGTTGAGACTTCAACGAGTAAACATGACTATGGTGGTACGCATCATTTTGCGGCTACCCTTAAGCGGCCCACACACGTCAAACAAGTACGTTTGATCGGTGTGAAGCTCCTATACCACAAACGAATCAACAAAACTTCATTTCGAATTTGGTTTTTAAAGATTGAAGATGTACAGGGATAGTGAAGATGGACAGCGATAGTAATTTCATTCACACTGATGGAACGCACATGTTTGACGTGTGTGGACCGCTTTAGCTCACAAATACATTTACAAATTGCCATCCTCTCACCGTGTGCATCACTGGTTTAGTCTCGTTTACATATTTTGTAACGAACTTTGCTGCACGCACATAAACTTCATTATTGCTGTGAGCATCTTCATTAGCGACGTCATAAACTTAATTTTCGTCACAAAACCAGTGTTGTTTTTTAGCGTTAGTGTTTTAGTGTTACTGTTCCGGAGCACAACGAAATTCGTAGTGTACCGCTGTCGGATCACTAAAAATCGTAGTGTACCGCGGTCGGAGCACTAAAAATCGTAGTGTACCGCGGTCGGAACACTACAAAATCGTAGCGCACCGCGGTCGGAACACTAAAAATCGTAGTGATCCTTACCGACAACTTAAAGAAATTTTGAGTCAAATCAGTCCAGCCGTTCTCAATTGATGCGTTAGTATACATTTTTCTTGCTCCATTTTTATATATATAGATTATTAATATTATATTACCATCAACAGTTTAGCATAATAAATATGTTATAACTAAAAAAGGGTGTCTAGTGACGGCCAACTCGTAACTGAAAATTCCATTGGATAGCATTTTGGCTGATAATCGATTGCGTACAAAAATCATAAAAAACGAATATTCCAAAAATGGATATATGAAATTCGTTTTATATATGGTACCTGTATGTGGTTTTGTAATATTTATCCCAAAATCATAAAACTACTTTTTTCATATCCGCGTAATTTGTACACTTTTTTCATGAATAAGCAGGTAATAATTATAATGATTGTGTGACAATCACCAAATTTTGAATATTTCTGCTAAAATTTCATAAAATTATGGATCATAGATGGATGCAGGTATAATTATACCCTTCACCACACTGTGGTACAGGGTATTATGTCTTTGTGCATATGTTTGTAACAGGCAAAAATAATTGAGATAGACCCATGGTTCCTTTTGAGAATATGCATAGAATCACTTTCTAAGTCGATTAATGCATGTCCGTCCGTCCGTCTGTCTGTCTGTCTGTCCATGTTAAATTGTAAACAAAGTACAGGTCGCATTTATGATCCGAATTGTATGAAATTTGGCATAGGTCACTTATTCGGCCCAAGGACGAACCCTATTGAAATTGGGAAAAATCGGTTCAGATTTAGATATAGCTCCCATATATATATATATATATATATATTTAACCGATTTAATGTAAACGGTCCCTATATATCTTTCGATTTGCACGAAATTTGGTACAGGCTAATCATTTAGGCCTATAATGATGTCTGCCAATTTTCGTGAAAATCGGTCCAGATTTAGATATAGTTTCCATATATAGTTTCGTCCGATTTCATGTAAATGGTGCCCCTAAGTCCCTATATATCTTTTGATTTGTACGAAATTTGGCATAACGTACTGAATTAAGCCTAGAGTGATGTCTGCCAAGTTTCGTGAAAATCGGTCCAGATTTAGATATAGCTCCCATATATAGTTTCGTCCGATTTCATAAAAATGGTGCCCCAAAGTCCCTATATATCTTTTGATTTGCACGAAATTTGTCTGGCAATTTTCGTGAAAATCGGTCCAGATTTAGATATAGCTCCCATATATAGTTTCGTCCGATTTCATGTAAATGGTGCCCTAATGTTCTTATATATCTTTCGATTTGCACGAAATTTGGTATAACGTACAGAATTGAGCCAAGAATGATGTCTGCCAAGTTTCGAGAAAATCGGTCCAGATTTAGATATAGCTCCCATATATAGCTTCGTCCGATTACATGTAAATGGTGCACCAAAGCCCCTATATATCCTTCGATTTGCACGAAATTTGGCATAACGTACTTAATTGAGCTCAGAATGATGTCTGCCAAGTTTCGAGAAAATCGGTCCAGATTTAGATATAGCTCCCATATATAGTTTCGTCTGATTTCATGTAAATGGTGCCCTAATGTTCTTATATATCTTTCGATTTCCACGAAATTTGGTATAACGTACTGAATTGAGCCTAGAATTATGTCTGCCAAGTTTCGAGAAAATCGGTCCAGATTTAGATATAGCTCCCATATATAGCTTCGTCCGATTACATGTAAATGGTGCACCAAAGTCCATATATATCCTTCGATTTGCACGAAATTTGGCATAACGTACTTAATTGAGCCCAGAATGATGTCTGCCAAGTTTCGAGAAAATCGGTCCAGATTTAGATATAGCTCCCATATATAGTTTCGTCCGATTACATGTAAATGGTGCACCAAAGTCCCTATATATCCCTCGAGGTGCACGAAATGTGGCATAACGTACTTAATTGAGCCCAGAATGATGTCTGCCAAGTTTCATGAAAATCGGTCCTGATTTAGATATATCTTCCATATATAGTTTCGTCCGATTTCATACAAATGGTGCCCCAAAGTCCCTATATATCTTTTGATTTGCACGAAATTTGGCATAACGTACTGAATTAAGCCTAGAGTGATGTCTGGCAATTTTCGTGAAAATCGGTCCAGATTTAGATATAGCTCCCATATATAGTTTCGTCCGATTTCATGTAAATATATTCTTATATATCTTTCGATTTGAACGAAATTTGGTATAACGTACTGAACTGAGCCAAGAATGATGTCTGCCAAGTTTCGAGAAAATCGGTCCAGATTTAGATATAGCTCCCATATATAGCTTCGTCCGATTACATGTAAATGGTGCACCAAAGCCCCTATATATCCTTCGATTTGCACGAAATTTGGCATAACGTACTTAATTGAGCCCAGAATGATGTCTGCCAAGTTTCGTGAAAATAGGTCAAGATTTACATATAGCTCCCATATATAGTTTCGTCCGATTTCATGTAAATGGTGCACCAAAGTCCATATATATCCTTCGATTTGCACGAAATTTGGCATAACGTACTGAATTGAGTCTAGAATGATGTCTGCCAAGTTTCGTGAAAATCGGTCCAGATTTCTATATAGCTCCCACATATAGTTTCGTCCGATTTCATGTAAATGTTGCACCAAAGTCCCTATATATCTTTCGTTTTGCACAAAATTTGGCATAACGTACTGAATTGAGCCTAGAGTGATGTCTGCGTTGTTTCGTGAAAATCGGTCCAGATTTAGATATAGCTCCTTTTTATTATAGATTGATTTTAAGTAATTGACGCACCAAGAACCAATAGGAACAAAACGTTCTGAAATTAGTATAACCTATCCTGTCACAAGTTTGTTTGAAATCGCTTAATATTTTGATAGAGCTTCCATATATATTTTCGCCCGATTTCAAGTAAATTGGGCATCAAACTCCTCATGTTAGTCAGTTTGACATCAAATTTTGCACAACGTACAAAATTGAGCATAGAATTATGTAGTTGCGTTTTCTAGAAGTACAGACATAGCCCAACGGATGACCCATTTATATTTGTTTGAAGTCGATTTACATACTTTATGGATAGATCTACGTAGATTAACATTTAGATAAATATCACATATTTTATTTCATCCAATTTCATGCTAATAGTCCAGTTTAATATACCCATAGTGGTGAAGGGTATCATATAGTCGGCCCCGTCCGACTTTACTACTTTCCTTACTGGTTTTTTTTATGAAAAATTTTTTTCATACTAATATTATGGGAAAAATCATGTTCGTTGTGTAAATTAATGAAAATTTTATCCAAAGCTGTATAATTTTGTCACAAAAACTGGCCAAAATACCTACCTTTTGAAAATAAAGTTATATTCATTTTTATTTTTTATTATTTGATCTCATTTTACCTCAGAAAACAAAACAGACGTGTATGGTACACTATCAGTACAGTTCTAGTAAGGGGTAAACTAAGATTTTTAGTATTCCGAACAGTGGAACACTAACATTTTTAGTGTTCCGACCAGTGGAACACAACGGTTTTTAATGTACCGCAGTCGGTACACTACGATTTTTAGTGTAAATGTTATTCCATGAGAAACATTGACAGTGTTTTCATGTAGGCTAATGGTGGAATTTTGAACCTTTCTTTTGTGAGGTACATGTAAAATACCATTTTTTTAAAGGGATGACCGCACCAATTTTTTAACCCAATTTGAAATATTCAAATTATCGACAACCTTTTGCTGGTGTTATTGGAAATATGTTATACGCAAATACTCCAACATAGCCAATTTCTTTTAGATTTGCTAAAATTTGCACAATGCATTTGCATACATGTTGTAAAATATAACGGAGATTTGTTGTAGCAGTCATATTGCTTTTACACAAGAATTGGGCCACTTCCACTGGTCTAACCCAGAGATCCACAGGGCGCAAATCTGTGGGCCTGGCTGGGCAAGAAAATAGATGGTATGTGTCATGAGGAGTGCTGTGACAATGTGGGCACTGATCGCATGTGCTGGAAATAATTCGCGATTGGTAATTATTTAGAATGGTGCTCCGGCCAGATCTAAGTTGTGCTAGAGTAGTTCTAGTGGATCTGGGAAGGCACTTTTCAGAGTCACTGATTGCTCGGGCATGTTGATTGAGGACTTGGTTTAGGCAGTATCCGTCGACGGCTTGATTCACCACTCGAGTGTGCAGCTGTTTCAGACCTGCAGCTAATGACAATCTGTTGAGGTCGGATGGTATGACGTCTTGGATGTCTGGGCGGAAATGTCTGATGTCCTTCCGGATGTGTCGTGGAGGAGGATCCTGCACCACTATGTGGTGGTTGGGGTGACTTGGCAGGTGGCAGGCCAGAAGGAACAGACTGGCAAGCAACACATTATGTTGCTGTACTGACAGTATCCTTGTCTCCTCATGAAGATGATCCACGCTCGACATCTTGACACATACGGTAGCAATCCTTATTTTTGGACCGTTTGAAGGTTGCGCCATTGGGTGTCACTGAGGAATGAAGTCCAAACGGGGGCGGTATAGCTCAGTACAGAGCGACTAATGGCTTCGTACGTCATGGTGAGCGTCTCTTTGTCATTTACCCAGGAGGTACCTGTCAGAGCTTTCAGGACTTTGTTTTTGTTGAGGACTTTCTCTTTGACATAGGCGGCGTGCTTGGTGAAATTAAACAGGTTATCAAAAACTACTCCCAGTATTTTGGGATGTTGAACTGTCGGAATTCTTCGGTCATCGACTATGATATCAAGCTCTGTCTTAAGTTCACGTCTCCAGGAGATAAATAGCGTCACAGTAGATTTGGACGGAGATATGATTAGTTTCCTTTCCTGCATGAATGTTGAAATGGTGGCGAGGTAGTTGTTGATTTTCGCACTTACGTCATCAATGTCGACTCCAGACGACATGATGGTACAGTCGTCTGCATGGGAGACCATTTTAACATCAGGGGGTGGGGCAGGAAGCGTCGCAAGATATAGATTGAAAAGCAGTGGAGATAGTACTTCTCTCTGTGGGACGCCCATTTTAATCTTGCGGTATTTAGATATTCGACCTCTGAACTCCATATATGCCTGTCTGCCATTGAGATAGTTACCAAGCCAGCGCTTGGTAACATTGGGCAATGTGGAGTTCATGATATCACTGAGCAAAATCGAGTGGTCCACTGTGTCAAACGCTTTTGATAGGTCTAACGCAGCGACCACAGTCCGCGCTGGCGGTCGATTTTGGTTGAGGCCGTTTGCAATGTATGTTGTGATATCATTTAGCGCCGTTGTAGTACTGGGTACTTTGCGGAATCCGTGTTGGTGGTCAGCTAAATGGAGATGTTCGCTCATGGTCGGCAGTAATAGTGCTTACAAACCCTTAGCCACAGGTGATAAGAGAGAGATAGGGCGGTATGATTCTCCGAACGCTGGTGTTTTGATAGTAGGATCTAGTGGGATTCAATTCAAACACATAAATTTGAACTGACACTTAGTATCCAAATTAATTTCCTTGCAAGCACATGAACTTGAAGGAAGCCGCCTAAATAGTAATTAAAACTCTTAGTTTAGTCACTACAAAAGACGACTGAATTTTCTTTATTTCTGGCTTTCTTTATATACATAATTTCTTAACATTATTAATTACAAAATGCTATTGATAAATGCTGATAAATTAATAGTAATGTAGGTCGGCTACTAGTAGACATTAAATGCTATGTAAGCAAAATAAATAAATGTGTTAAAGAAAATTATAAAACATTGCAAAAGTGAATGAACTAGTGGCCGATGAACTAAAATAAAGAAAATTAACTGTAGCAATAAAATAGTCCAAATATGTGACATAATAATGCTGTATAAGCAGTTTAGAACTTATAAATATGTAGGTGTGCTTGATTTTGTATTTATTGTTTGTTTTGGTAATTAAATCTAAAGTATGTTTATAGAACAATAAAAAAAAAATATTTAAATATTCAAGTAATGAGTGCGCCTGGGTTGGATGCATGTGGGGATGACTCCATTGTAACATCGATTGTTGATTGATGAGATCTTATAGCTGGTGTAGGTATGAATTGAGACGGCTTCTTAAATTTTGTGTGGATCCTCCAACTCAGCAGGCCAAGTAAAATAAGAATGCAGCAAGCTAAAGATGCGTAGCTAACTGCATGATGATGTTAATTTGATGAGTGTATTAATTGTGGTAGGTGTTTTAGAGTTGATTCATGCAACTGTTTTTGTATATTATCCAATTCTTCTTGATGAATCTTGTAAGAGGTGGTATTGGTATTTGTTGAAACCTTTTCAATTTCCTCTTGTCGACTTATATATTGAATGCCTTTCAATCTTACATAGGATGTATGTAAACTACTGGAAGCTGCAAAATGTCCATGTATCGTAACAAATTTGTTTTTTATTACGCAGTTAGGACCAATTTCCATTATTCCGGAATTTTTAATGATGATGAGGTTGGTTTCAGATCCGCATACCATGGAAGATTCAATATCGGCTGTAGTAGCAAAGATCCATTTATTTTGATGATGTAATTGACTCCAAACTGCTGTTCCAGTAATTTTGTGAAGACGGCAATTGCTAGTTGATTGGTTATTGAAGATATTGATCTCGCAAGGGCTAACAATTGCATTTTTCTTGAGTATTGACTGCTGATTTCTGCAAATATATTCATCATCGTTTGGTTGGAGGCAGCTTGATATATCCTCTGAATTGAAAAGAATATATTCTTCTCTATGTGCATCGGTAGATATGTATTCCGTTTCTGGCTGAATGGCGATTAAGGTGTCATTATGTATTGTTGGAACTGCAACTATTTTGAACAACTCAAAAAACTGTTGGTTAACTAAGGGTATCTTCACTTCAAAAATGATTTCATATTTTGTAACTGCCCCTTTGACACTCATAAGCTTATAAAGTTGAATCAAATTGTCACCTGCTGTTGGCAAAGCATGTGAAATTGGAAGATTAGCCTTGATGACACTAATTTCATCTTTCAATTGATGAGGAGCCAATAACAGGGGACCGATTTTTCCATGATGAGTATCAGTAAGTACATTAATGATTTCGGCCTGTGTTCTCTGTAGATTTATTGCGGATAACATCAAATGCGTTGATAGAAGTCCAAACAGTTGAGAATTGTTGAATTGGGCGGATTCTTCGGCTATATCGTTATTGTGTTTGTCAACCATTTTCAAAATCTCCGTATTTTTTGGTGAGTGTTAATCTCATCCTGTTTTATAACATTAATAGTTGAATCAATTATTGAAGTCTGATTTTTCAATAGACTGATTATGTGGTCCTGTTCGCTTTTTGCCTGGTTGATAGTCTTTGACATCTCTTCTGCATAGTCCGCATCAAGAACGCCAAAAAGTGAGTGCGCAATATTGCCAATTATGTTAAATGGAGATCTCTTTACACGTTTATTGATGAATAATTCCTTGTCTTGTAGTAACTAATTTTTCGTCTGCTTCAGATTGTTTACAAAAATGTTGCACATCTCATACTGATGCATTACAGGGCACATTTGCTGCAACGTTTGTAAGCCGGATGCCAATGACTCTATTTCCGAAACAAAGGGCTTCAAGTCATAATATACTAACATCTTCCATTCTGCCGTATTCAGTTTCACTGTTCCTAATCCTTCAAAATATAATCCCGGATCATTGTGAAATTGTGTAACTTTCAAATTGTTGCACAGGACCGTAGGTATTAGGAACAATGTTAATAATACTGATAGTATTATAGGACTGTTTGCAATTCTCACTCTTTTTGCCGGAATGGCATCTCTTCCATGTTCATCTGTTACCGGCTTTTTCTTGTGGGAAATTGTGCTTTCTTGAGTTGTATCATTGTCAATTATAGCATTATCATGAATACTCCGGTTGGGGTTTTTATTTCAGCAACTCTTACAGCTCCGTCATCACCGGAAAATACGTTAAGAACTCTCCCTAATGGCCACTTCATTGGAGGTAGATTGTCTTCCTTTATAATGACCATATCGCCTTTTCTAAGATTGGGCATCTTTTGTCTCCATTTGTTACGTTGCTGGAGTTCTTGTAGGTATTCTTCCGACCACCTTTTCCAGAATTGGTGCTTAATATGCGAAATTAACTTCCAGTGTGTTATACTGGTTGTTTTCGAAGTTTCTGCTCTACTATCTACCTGCGAAGATAGAGCTTCGCCGATTAGAAGATGTCCCGGCGTCAATGCTTCAAGGCAATCTGGATCGTTTGAAAGAGGTGTGAGCGGACGCGAATTTAAAATAGCTTCGATTTCTACTATTATTGTCTCTAATTCTTCATGAGTAAGTGTTTCCGTTGAAACACTACGGACCAAGAGACGTTTTGCGGACTTCACTGCAGCTTCCCATAAGCCTCCGAAATGCGGAGCTCTTGGTGGGATGAAATGGAACTGTATGCCCTTGGATCTTGCAGCTGATAAAAGTAGCTCTTGCGCCTTGTCCGAATATAAGGTTTCAGATAATTCCTCTAAACTATTTTTGGCTCCAACAAAGTTTGTAGCGTTATCGCAATATATATTTTGGCAGTGACCTCTGCGAGCTATAAATCGTTTAAGAGCGCCAATGAATGATTCGGTTGATAGGTCCGATACGAGCTCTAAATGAACAGCCTTTGTTGCAAAGCAGCAGAATACAGCGACATAAGCCTTTGTTGGTCGTTTGCCCCTGACCTTGTAATGTATCCAAAATGGTCCACAGTAGTCGACTCCAGAGTTGATAAATGGTCGAGCAGGAACTACCCTTGTTGCTGGCAAATTTCCCATTATTTGTTGATACAGTTGTGGTCGCGCTCTATTACATTTTACGCATCTTTGAACGGTAGACCTTGCTGTTATCTTGCCTTTTATTGGCCAGAAT